>NW_027480428.1:9696969-10000000 GCF_051401765.1 Calliopsis andreniformis
GCGTTGCTCCACCAGACCGAATAGTTACGGCCTAAGAAGTCAACGCCAGAAGCATAAAATACGATGTAAATACAACAGCTTTTCCATCGTATAAAACGAATAATTGCAACCAGTATGAAACTTTTGGTCATTTCTACTTTCCGAGCAAGCTAGGCTTCACCCTAGGGCGTTGGTCCAACAGATTGAATAGTTAGGGCCTTAGAAGTCAACGCCCGAAGCATAAAATGCATTAATAATACAGCAGTGTATCCATTATATAACAGGAATAATTGCAACCAGTTTGAAAGTGATGGTCAATTCTACGTTCCGGGCTACCTAGGCTACACTCTAAGGCGTTGCTCCACCAGATCGGATAGTTAGTGCCTTAGAAGTCAACGCCAGAAGCATAAAATACAATATAAATACAACAGTTTTTCCATCGTATAAAACGAATAATTGCAACCAGTATGAAACTTATGGTCATTTCTACTTTCCGAGCAACCTAGGCTTCATCCTAGGGCGTTGCAACAACAGATTGAATAGTTAGGGCCTTAGAAGTCGATGCCCGAATCATAAAATGCAATAAAAATACAACAGTTTTTCCATCATATAACAGGAATAATTGCAACCAGTTTGAATGTGATGGTCATTTCTACGTTCCGGGCAACATAGGCTTCACTCTAGGGCGTTGCTCCACTAGATCGAATAGTTAGTACCTTAGGAGTCAACGCCAGAAGCATAAAATACGATATAAATACAACAGTTTTTCCATCGTATAAAACGAATAATTGCAACCAGTATGAAACTTATGGTCATTTCTACTTTCCGAGCAACCTAGGCTTCACCCTAGGGCGTTGCCCAACAGACTGAATAGTTAGGGTCTTAGAAGTCAAGGCCCGAACCATAAAATGCAAAAAAAATACAACAGCTTTTCCATCGTATAAAACGAATAATTGCAACCAGTATGAAACTTATGGTGATTTATACTTTCCGAGCAACCTAGGCTTCACCCTAGGGCGTTGCTCCAACAGATTGAATAGTTAGGGCCTTAGAAGTCAACGCCCAAACCATAAAATGCAAAAAAAAATACAACAGAGTTTCCATCATATAACAGTAATAATTGCAACCAGTTTGAAAGTGATGGCCAATTCTACGTTCCGGGCAACCTAGGTTTCACTCCAGGGCGTTGCTCCACCAGACCGAATAGTTACGGCCTAAGAAGTCAACGCCAGAAGCATAAAAAACGATATAAATACAACAGCTTTTCCATCGTATAAAACGAATAATTGCAAGCAGTGTGAAGGTAATGGTCACTTCTACGTTCCGAGCACCCTAGGCGTCACTCTAGGGCGTTGCTCCACCACATCTAATAGATACGGCCTTAGAAGTCAACGCCAGAGGCATAGAATACAATATAAATACAACAGCGTTTCCATCGTATAAAACGAATAATTGCAAGCAGTGTGAAAGTTATGGTCATTTCTACATTCCGAGCAACCTAGGCTTCACTCTAGGGCGTTGCTCCACCAGGTCGAATAATTAGATCCTTAGAAGTAAACGCCAGAAGCATAAAATACGATATAAATACAACAGCTGTTCCATCGTATAAAAGGAATAATTGCAACCAGTTTGAAAGTGATGGCCAATTCTACGTTCCGGGCAACCTAGGTTTCACTCCAGGGCGTTGCTCCACCAGACCGAATAGTTACGGCCTAAGAAGTCAACGCCAGAAGCATAAAATACGATGTAAATACAACAGCTTTTCCATCGTATAAAACGAATAATTGCAACCAGTATGAAACTTTTGGTCATTTCTACTTTCCGAGCAAGCTAGGCTTCACCCTAGGGCGTTGGTCCAACAGATTGAATAGTTAGGGCCTTAGAAGTCAACGCCCGAAGCATAAAATGCATTCATAATACAGCAGTGTATCCATTATATAACAGGAATAATTGCAACCAGTTTGAAAGTGATGGTCAATTCTACGTTCCGGGCTACCTAGGCTACACTCTAAGGCGTTGCTCCACCAGATCGGATAGTTAGTGCCTTAGAAGTCAACGCCAGAAGCATAAAATACAATATAAATACAACAGTTTTTCCATCGTATAAAACGAATAATTGCAACCAGTATGAAACTTATGGTCATTTCTACTTTCCGAGCAACCTAGGCTTCATCCTAGGGCGTTGCAACAACAGATTGAATAGTTAGGGCCTTAGAAGTCGATGCCCGAATCATAAAATGCAATAAAAATACAACAGTTTTTCCATCATATAACAGGAATAATTGCAACCAGTTTGAATGTGATGGTCATTTCTACGTTCCGGGCAACATAGGCTTCACTCTAGGGCGTTGCTCCACTAGATCGAATAGTTAGTACCTTAGGAGTCAACGCCAGAAGCATAAAATACGATATAAATACAACAGTTTTTCCATCGTATAAAACGAATAATTGCAACCAGTATGAAACTTATGGTCATTTCTACTTTCCGAGCAACCTAGGCTTCACCCTAGGGCGTTGCCCAACAGACTGAATAGTTAGGGTCTTAGAAGTCAAGGCCCGAACCATAAAATGCAAAAAAAATACAACAGCTTTTCCATCGTATAAAACGAATAATTGCAACCAGTATGAAACTTATGGTGATTTATACTTTCCGAGCAACCTAGGCTTCACCCTAGGGCGTTGCTCCAACAGATTGAATAGTTAGGGCCTTAGAAGTCAACGCCCAAACCATAAAATGCAAAAAAAAATACAACAGAGTTTCCATCATATAACAGTAATAATTGCAACCAGTTTGAAAGTGATGGCCAATTCTACGTTCCGGGCAACCTAGGTTTCACTCCAGGGCGTTGCTCCACCAGACCGAATAGTTACGGCCTAAGAAGTCAACGCCAGAAGCATAAAAAACGATATAAATACAACAGCTTTTCCATCGTATAAAACGAATAATTGCAAGCAGTGTGAAGGTAATGGTCACTTCTACGTTCCGAGCACCCTAGGCGTCACTCTAGGGCGTTGCTCCACCACATCTAATAGATACGGCCTTAGAAGTCAACGCCAGAGGCATAGAATACAATATAAATACAACAGCGTTTCCATCGTATAAAACGAATAATTGCAAGCAGTGCGAAAGTTATGGTCATTTCTACATTCCGAGCAACCTAGGCTTCACTCTAGGGCGTTGCTCCACCAGGTCGAATAATTAGATCCTTAGAAGTAAACGCCAGAAGCATAAAATACGATATAAATACAACAGCTGTTCCATCGTATAAAAGGAATAATTGCAACCAGTTTGAAAGTGATGGCCAATTCTACGTTCCGGGCAACCTAGGTTTCACTCCAGGGCGTTGCTCCACCAGACCGAATAGTTACGGCCTAAGAAGTCAACGCCAGAAGCATAAAATACGATGTAAATACAACAGCTTTTCCATCGTATAAAACGAATAATTGCAACCAGTATGAAACTTTTGGTCATTTCTACTTTCCGAGCAAGCTAGGCTTCACCCTAGGGCGTTGGTCCAACAGATTGAATAGTTAGGGCCTTAGAAGTCAACGCCCGAAGCATAAAATGCATTAATAATACAGCACTGTATCCATTATATAACAGGAATAATTGCAACCAGTTTGAAAGTGATGGTCAATTCTACGTTCCGGGCTACCTAAGCTACACTCTAAGGCGTTGCTCCACCAGATCGGATAGTTAGTGCCTTAGAAGTCAACGCCAGAAGCATAAAATACAATATAAATACAACAGTTTTTCCATCGTATAAAACGAATAATTGCAACCAGTATGAAACTTATGGTCATTTCTACTTTCCGAGCAACCTAGGCTTCACCCTAGGGCGTTGCACCAACAGATTGAATAGTTAGGGCCTTAGAAGTCGATGCCCGAATCATAAAATGCAATAAAAATACAACAGTTTTTCCATCATATAACAGGAATAATTGCAACCAGTTTGAATGTGATGGTCATTTCTACGTTCCGGGCAACATAGGCTTCACTCTAGGGCGTTGCTCCACTAGATCGAATAGTTAGTACCTTAGGAGTCAACGCCAGAAGCATAAAATACGATATAAATACAACAGCTTTTCCATCGTATAAAACCAATAATTGCAACCAGTATGAAACTTATGGTCATTTCTACTTTTCGAGCAACCTATGCTTCACCCTAGGGCGTTGCTCCGACGGATTGAATAGTTAGGGCCTTAGAAGTCGATGCCCGAATCATAAAATGCAATAAAAATACAACAGTTTTTCCATCATATAACAGGAATAATTGCAACCAGTTTGAAAGTGATGGCCAATTCTACGTTCCGTGCAACCTAGGTTTCACACCAGGGCGTTGCTCCACCAGACCGAATAGCTAGGTCCTTAGAAGTAAACGAGAGAAGCATAAAATACGATATAAATACAACAGCTTTTCCATCGTATAAAACGAATAATTGCCACCAGTGTGAAGGTAATGGTCATTTCTACGTTCCGAGCACCCTAGGCGTCACTCTAGGGCGTTGGTCCACCACATCTAATAGCTACGGTCTTAGAAGTCAACGCCAGAGGCATAAAATACAATATAAATACAGCAGCGTTTCCATCGTATAAAACGAATAATTGCAACCAGTGTGAAAGTTATGGTCATTTCTATATTCCGAGAAACCTAGGCTTCACTCTAGGGCGTTCCTCCACCAGATCGAATAGCTAGGTCCTTAGAAGTAAACGAGAGAAGCATAAAATACGATATAAATACAACAGCTTTTCCATCGTATAAAAGGATTAAGTGCAACCAGTTTGAAAGTGATGGTCATTTCTCCTTTCCGGGCAACCTCGGTTTCACTCTAGGGCGTTGCTCCACTAGATCGAACAGCTAGGGCCTTAGAAGTCAACGCCAGAAGCATAAAATACAATATAAATACAACAGTTTTTCCATCGTATAAAACGAATAATTGCAGCCAGTATGAAACTTATGGTCATTTCTACTTTCCGAGCAACCTAGGCTTCACCCTAGGGCGTTGCCCAACAGACTGAATAGTTAGGGTCTTAGAAGTCAACGCCCGAACCATAAAATGCAAAAAAAATACAACAGCTTTTCCATCGTATAAAACGAATAATTGCAACCAGTATGAAACTTATGGTCATTTCTACTTTCCGAGCAACCTAGGCTTCACCCTAGGGCGTTGCTCCAACAGATTGAATAGTTAGGGCCTTAGAAGTCAACGCCCGAACCATAAAATGCAAGAAAAAATACAACAGAGTTTCCATCATATAACAGGAATAATTGCAACCAGTTTGAAAGTGATGGCCAATTCTACGTTCCGGGCAACCTAGGCTTCACTCTAGGGCGTTGCTCCACTAGATCGAATAGTTAGATCCTTAGAAGTAAACGCCAGAAGCATAAAATACGATATAAATACAACAGCTGTTCCATCGTATAAAACGAATAATTGCAACCAGTTTGAGGGTGATGGCCAATTCTACCTTCCGGGCAACCTAGGCTTCACTCTAGGGCGTTGCTCTACCAGATCGAATAGATAGTACTTTAGAAGTCAACGCCAGAAGCATAAAATACAATATAAATACAACAGTTTTTCCATCGTTTAAAACGAATAATTGCAACCAGTATGAAACTTATGGTCATTTCTACTTTCCGAGCAACCTAGGCTTCACCCTAGGGCGTTGCTCCAACAGATTGAATAGTTAGGGCCTTAGAAGTCAACGCCCGAACCATAAAATGCAAAAAAAATACAACAGTGTTTCCATCATATAACAGGAATAATTGCAACCAGTTTGAAAGTGATGGCCAATTCTACGTTCCGTGCAACCTAGGTTTCACACCAGGGCGTTGCTCCACCAGACCGAATAGTTACGGCCTAAGAAGTCAACGCCAGAAGCATAAAAAACGATATAAATACAACAGCTTTTCCATCGTATAAAACGAATAATTGCAACCAGTGTGAAGGTAATGGTCATTTCTACGTTCCGAGCACCCTAGGCGTCACTCTAGGGCGTTGCTCCACCACATCTAATAGCTACGGTCTTAGAAGTCAACGCCAGAGGCATAAAATACAATATAAATACAGCAGCGTTTCCATCGTATAAAACGAATAATTGCAACCAGTGTGAAAGTTATGGTCATTTCTACATTCCGAGAAACCTAGGCCTCACTCTAGGGCGTTCCTCCACCAGATTGAATAGCTAGGTCCTTAGAAGTAAACGCCAGAAGCATAAAATACGATATAAATACAACAGCTTTTCCATCGTATAAAAGGATTAATTGCAACCAGTCTGAAAGTGATGGTCATTTCTCCTTTCCGGGCAACCTCGGTTTCACTCTAGGGCGTTGCTCCACTAGATCGAACAGCTAGGGCCTTAGAAGTCAACGCCAGAAGCATAAAATACAATATAAATACAACAGTTTTTCCATCGTATAAAACGAATAATTGCAACCAGTATGAAACTTATGGTCATTTCTACTTTCCGAGCAACCTAGGCTTCACCCTAGGGCGTTGCCCAACAGACTGAATAGTTAGGGTCTTAGAAGTCAACGCCCGAAGCATAAAATGCAATAATAATACAGCAGTGTATCCATTATATAACAGGAATAATTGCAACCAGTTTGAAAGTGATGGCCAATTCTACGTTCCGGGCTACCTAGGCTACACTCTAAGGCGTTGCTCCACCAGATCGGATAGTTAGTGCCTTAGAAGTCAACGCCAGAAGCATAAAATACAATATAAATACAACAGTTTTTCCATCGTATAAAACGAATAATTGCAACCAGTATGAAACTTATGTTCATTTCTACTTTCCGAGCAACCTAGGCTTCACCCTAGGGCGTTGCTCCAACAGATTGAATAGTTAGGACCTTAGAAGTCAACGCCCGAACCATAAAATGCAAAAAAAATACAACAGTGTTTCCATCATATAACAGGAATAATTCCAACCAGTTTGAAAGTGATGGCCAATTCTACGTTCCGGGCTACCTAGGCTTCGCTCTAGGGCGTTGCTCCACCAGATCGAATAGATAGTGCCTTAGAAGTCAACGCCAGAAGCATAAAATACGATATAAATACAACAGCTTTTCCATCGTATAAAACGAACAATTGCAACCAGTATGAAACTTATGGTCATTTCTACTTTCCGGGCAACCTATGCTTCACCCTAGGGCGTTGCTCCAACGGATTGAATAGTTAGGGCCTTAGAAGTCGATGCCCGAATCATAAAATGCAATAAAAATACAACAGTTTTTCCATCATATAACAGGAATAATTGCAACCAGTTTGAAAGTGATGGCCAATTCTACGTTCCGGGCAACCTAGGTTTCACTCCAGGGCGTTGCTCCACCAGACCGAATAGTTACGGCCTAAGAAATCAACGCCAGAAGCATAAAAAACGATATAAATACAACAGCTTTTCCATCGTATAAAACGAATAATTGCAACCAGTGTGAAGGTAATGGTCACTTCTACGTTCCGAGCACCCTAGGCGTCACTCTAGGGCGTTGCTCCACCACATCTAATAGCTACGGCCTTAGAAGTCAACGCCAGAGGCAAAGAATACAATATAAATACAACAGCGTTTCCATCGTATAAAACGAATAATTGCAAGCAGTGTGAAAGTTATGGTCATTTCTACATTCGGAGCAACCTAGGCTTCACTCTAGGGCGTTGCTCCACTAGATCGAATAGTTAGATCCTTAGAAGTAAACGCCAGAAGCATAAAATACGATATAAATACAACAGCTGTTCCATCGTATAAAACGAATAATTGCAACCAGTTTGAGGGTGATGGACAATTCTACCTTCCGGGCAACCTAGGCTTCACTCTAGGGCGTTGCTCCACCAGATCGAATAGATAGTACTTTAGAAGTCAACGCCAGAAGCATAAAATACAATATAAATACAACAGTTTTTCCATCGTTTAAAACGAATAATTGCAACCAGTATGAAACTTATGGTCATTTCTACTTTCCGAGCAACCTAGGCTTCACCCTAGGGCGTTGCTCCAACAGATTGAATAGTTAGGGCCTTAGAAGTCAACGCCCGAACCATAAAATGCAAAAAAAATACAACAGTGTTTCCATCATATAACAGGAATAATTGCAACCAGTTTGAAAGTGATGGCCAATTCTACGTTCCGTGCAACCTAGGTTTCACACCAGGGCGTTGCTTCCCCAGACCGAATAGTTACGGCCTAAGAAGTCAACGCCAGAAGCATAAAAAACGATATAAATACAACAGCTTTTCCATCGTATAAAACGAATAATTGCAACCAGTGTGAAGGTAATGGTCATTTCTACGTTCCGAGCACCCTAGGCGTCACTCTAGGGCGTTGCTCCACCACATCTAATAGCTACGGTCTTAGAAGTCAACGCCAGAGGCATAAAATACAATATAAATACAGCAGCGTTTCCATCGTATAAAACGAATAATTGCAACCAGTGTGAAAGTTATGGTCATTTCTACATTCCGAGAAACCTAGGCTTCACTCTAGGGCGTTCCTCCACCAGATTGAATAGCTAGGTCCTTAGAAGTAAACGCCAGAAGCATAAAATACGATATAAATACAACAGCTTTTCCATCGTATAAAAGGATTAATTGCAACCAGTTTGAAAGTGATGGTCATTTCTCCTTTCCGGGCAACCTCGGTTTCACTCTAGGGCGTTGCTCCACTAGATCGAACAGCTAGGGCCTTAGAAGTCAACGCCAGAAGCATAAAATACAATATAAATACAACAGTTTTTCCATCGTATAAAACGAATAATTGCAACCAGTATGAAACTTATGGTCATTTCTACTTTCCGAGCAACCTAGGCTTCACCCTAGGGCGTTGCCCAACAGACTGAATAGTTAGGGTCTTAGAAGTCAACGCCCGAACCATAAAATGCAAAAAAAATACAACAGCTTTTCCATCGTATAAAACGAATAATTGCAACCAGTATGAAACTTATGGTCATTTCTACTTTCCGAGCAACCTAGGCTTCACCCTAGGGCGTTGCTCCAACGGATTGAATAGTTAGGGCCTTAGAACTCAACGCCCGGACCATAAAATGCAAAAAAAATGCAACAGTGTTTCCATCATATAACAGGAATAATAGCAACCAGTTTGAAAGTGATGGCCAATTCTACGTTCCGGGCAACCTAGGTTTCACTCCAGGGCGTTGCTCCACCAGACCCAATAGTTACGGCCCAAGAAGTCAACGCCAGAAGCATAAAATGCGATATAATTACAACAGATTTCCATCGTATAAAACGAATAATTGCAACCAGTATGAAACTTATGGTCATTTCTACTTTCCGAGCAAGCAAGGCTTCACCCTAGGGCGTTGCTCCAACAGATTGAATAGTTAGGGACTTAGAAGTCAACGCCCGAAGCATAAAATGCAATAAAAATACAACAGTGTTTCCATCATATAACAGGAATAATTGCAACCAGTTTGAAAGTGATGGCCAATTCTACGTTCCGGGCAACCTAGGCTTCACTCTAGGGCGTTGCTCCACCAGATCGAATAGTTAGTGCCTTAGAAGTCAACGCCAGAAGCATAAAATACAATATAAATACAACAGTTTTTACATCGTATAAAAGGAATAATTGCAACCAGTTTGAAAGTGATGGCCAATTCTACCTTCCGGCAACCTAGGCTTCACTCTAGGGCGTTGCTCCACCAGATCGAATAGTTAGTGCCTTAGAAGTCAACGCCAGAAGCATAAAATACAATATAAATACAACAGTTTTTCCATCGTATAAAACGAATAATTGCAACCAGTATGAAACTTACGGTCATTTCTACTTTCCGGGCAACCTAGTCTTCACCCTAGGGCGTTGCTCCAACAGATTGAATAGTTAGGGCCTTAGAAGTCAACGCCCGAAGCATAAAATGCAATAAAAATACAACAGTGTTTCCATAATATAACAGGAATAATTGCAACCAGTTTGAAAGTGATGGCCAATTCTACGTCCAGGGCAACCTAGGCTTCACTCTGGGGCGATGCTCCACCAGATCGAATAGTTAGTGCCTTAGAAGTCAACGCCAGAAGCATAAAATACAATATAAATACAACAGTTTTTCCATCGTATAAAACGAATAATTGCAACCAGTATGAAACTTACGGTCATTTCTACTTTCCGAGCTACCTAGGCTTCACCCTAGGGCGTTGCTCCAACAGATTGAATAGTTACGGCCTAAGAAGTCAACGCCAGAAGCATAAAATACGATATAAATACAACAGCTTTTCCATCGTATAAAACGAATAATTGCAACCAGTGTGAAAGTAATGGTCATTTCTACGTTCCGAGCACCCTAGGCGTCACTCTAGGGCGTTGCTCTACCACATCTAATAGCTACGGCCTTAGAAGTCAACGCCAGAGGCATAAAGTACAATACAAATACAACAGCGTTTCCATCGTATAAAACGAATAATTGCAACCAGTGTGAAAGTTATGGTCGTTTCTACATTCCGAGCAACCTAGGATTCACTCTAAGGCGTTGCTCCACCAGATCGAATAGCTAGGTCCTTAGAAGTAAACGCCAGAAGCATAAAATACGATATAAATACAACAGCGTTTCCATCGTATAAAACGAATAATTGCAATCAGTGTGATAGTTATGGTCATTTCTACATTGCGAGCAACCTAGGATTCACTCTAGGGTGTTGCTCCACCAGATCGAATAGTTAGGTCCTTAGAAGTAAACGCCAGAAGCATAAAATACGATATAAATACAACAGCGTTTCCATCGTATAAAACGAATAATTGCAACCAGTGTGAAAGTTATGGTCACTTCTACATTCCGAGCAACCTAGGATTCACTCTAGGGCGTTGCTCCACCAGATCGAATAGTTAGGTCCTTAGAAGTAAACGCCAGAAGCATAAAATACGATATAAATACAACAGCTTTTCCATCGTATAAGAGGAATAATTGCAACCAGTGTGAAAGTTATGGTCATTTCTACATTCCGAGAAACCTAGGCTTCACTCTAGGGCGTTCCTCCACCAGATCGAATAGCTAGGACCTTACAAGTAAACGCCAGAAGCATAAAATACGATATAAATACAACAGCTTTTCCATCGTATAAAAGGATTAATTGCAACCAGTTTGAAAGTGATGGTCATTTCTCCGTTCCGGGCAACCTCGGTTTCACTCTAGGGCGTTCCTCCACCAGATCGAATAGCTAGGACCTTACAAGTAAACGCCAGAAGCATAAAATACGATATAAATACAACAGCTTTTCCATCGTATAAAAGGATTAATTGCAACCAGTTTGAAACTTATGGTCATGTCTACTTTCCGAGCAACCTAGGCTTCACCCTAGGACGTTGCTCCAACAGATTGAATAGTTAGGGCCTTAGAAGTCAACGCCCGAACCATAAAATGCAAAAAAAAATACAACAGAGTTTCCACCATATAACAGGAATAATTGCAACCAGTTTGAAAGTGATGGCCAATTCTACGTTCCGGGCAACCTAGGTTTCACTCCAGGGCGTTGCTCCACCAGACCGAATAGTTACGGCCTAAGAAGTCAACGCCAGAAGCATAAAAAACGATATAAATACAACAGCTTTTCCATCGTATAAAACGAATAATTGCAACCAGTGTGAAGGTAATGGTCACTTCTACGTTCCGAGCACCCTAGGCGTCACTCTAGGGCGTTGCTCCACCACATCTAATAGCTACGGCCTTAGAAGTCAACGCCAGAGGCATAGAATACAATATAAATACAACAGCGTTTCCATCGTATAAAACGAATAATTGCAAGCAGTGTGAAAGTTATGGTCATTTCTACATTCCGAGCAACCTAGGCTTCACTCTAGGGCGTTGCTCCACCAGGTCGAATAATTAGATCCTTAGAAGTAAACGCCAGAAGCATAAAATACGATATAAATACAACAGCTGTTCCATCGTATAAAAGGAATAATTGCAACCAGTTTGAAAGTGATGGCCAATTCTACGTTCCGGGCAACCTAGGTTTCACTCCAGGGCGTTGCTCCACCAGGCCGAATTGTTACGGCCTAAGAAGTCAACGCCAGAAGCATAAAATACGATGTAAATGCAACAGCTTTTCCATCGTATAAAACGAATAATTGCAAACAGTATGAAACTTTTGGTCATTTCTACTTTTCGAGCAAGCTAGGCTTCACCCTAGGGCGTTGGTCCAACAGATTGAATAGTTAGGGCCTTAGAAGTCAACGCCCGAAGCATAAAATGCAATAATAATACAACAGTGTATCCATTATATAACAGGAATAATTGCAACCAGTTTGAAAGTGATGGCCAATTCTACCTTCCGGGCAACCTAGTCTTCGCTCTAGGGCGTTGACCACCAGATCGAATAGATAGTGCCTTAGAAGTCAACGCCAGAAGCATAAAATACGATATATATACAACAGCTTTTCCATCGTATAAAACGAATAATTACAACCAGTATGAAACTTATGGTCATTTCTACTTTCCGAGCAACCTAGGCTTCACCCTAGGGCGTTGCTCCAACAGATTGAATAGTTAGGGCCTTAGAAGTCAACGCCCGAACCATAAAATGCAAAAAAAAAAAAGCAGTGTTTCCATCATATAACAGGTATAATTGCAACCAGTTTGAAATTGATGGCCAATTCTACGTTCCGGGCAACCTAGGCATCACTCTATTGCCTTGCTCCACCAGAACGAATATGTAGTGCCTTGGAAGTCAACGCCAGAAGCATAAAATACGATATAAATACAACAGCTTTTCCATCGTATAAAACGAATAATTGCAACCAGTGTGAAAGTAATGGTCATTTCTACGTTCCGAGCACCCTAGGCGTCACTCTAGGGCGTTGCTCCACCACATCTAATAGCTACGGCCTTAGAAGTCAACGCCAGAGGCATAAAGTACAATACAAGTACAACAGCGTTTCCATCGCATAAAACGAATAATTGCAACCAGTGTGAAAGTTATGGTCGTTTCTACATTCCGAGCAACCTAGGATTCACTCTGAGGCGTTGCTCCACCAGATCGAATAGCTAGGTCCTTAGAAGTAAACGCCAGAAGCATAAAATACGATATAAATACAACAGCGTTTCCATCGTGTAAAACGAATAATTGCAATCAGTGTGATAGTTATGGTCATTTCTACATTGCGAGCAACCTAGGATTCACTCTAGGGTGTTGCTCCACCAGATCGAATAGTTAGGTCCTTAGAAGTAAACGCCAGAAGCATAAAATACGATATAAATACAACAGCGTTTCCATCGTATAAAACGAATAATTGCAACCAGTGTGAAAGTTATGGTCATTTCTACATTCCGAGCAACCTAGGATTCACTCTAGTGCGTTGCTCCACCAGATCGAATAGTTAGGTCCTTAGAAGTAAACGCCAGAAGCATAAAATACGATATAAATACAACAGCGTTTCCATCGTATAAAACGAATAATTGCAACCAGTGTGAAAGTTATGGTCATTTCTACATTCCGAGCAACCTAGGATTCACTCTAGTGCGTTGCTCCACCAGATCGAATAGTTAGGTCCTTAGAAGTAAACGCCAGAAGCATAAAATACGATATAAATACAACAGCTTTTCCATCGTATAAAAGGAATAATTGCAAACAGTGTGAAAGTAATGGTCATTTCTACGTTCCGGGCAAGCTAGGCTTCACCCTAGGCCGTTGTTTCACCAGATCGAATAGTTAGGGCCTAAGAAGTGAACGCCAGAAGCATAAAATGCAATAAAAATACAACAGTTTTTCCATCGGATAAAACGATTAATTGCAACCAGTATGAAACTGATGGTCATTTCTACTTTCCGAGCATCCCAGGCTGGACCCTACGGCGTTGCTCCAACAGATTGAATAGTTAGGGCCTTAGAACTCAACGCCCGAAGCATAAAATGCAATAAAAATACAACAGTGTTTCCATCGTATAAAACGAATAATTGCAACCAGGATGAAACTTATGGTCATTTCTACTTTCCGAGCAACCTAGGTTTCGCCCTAGGGCGTTGCTCCTAAAGATTGAATAGTTAGGGCCTTAGAAGTCAACGCCCGAAGCATAAAATGCAATAAAAATACAACAGTTTTTCCACCGTATAAAACGAATAATTGCAACCAGTATGAAATTTATGGTCATTTCTACTTTCCGAGCAACCTAGGTTTCGCCCTAGGGCGTTGCTCCTACAGATTGAATAGTTAGGGCCTTAGAAGTCTACGCCCGAACCATAAAATGCAAAAAAAATACAACAGTGTTTCCATCATATAACAGGAATAATTGCAACCAGTTTGAAAGTGATGGCCAATTCAACCTTCCGGGCAACCTAGGCTTCACTCTAGGGCGTTGCTCCACCAGATCGAATAGTTAGTGCCTTAGAAGTCAACGCCAGAAGCATAAAATACAATATAAATACAACAGTTTTTCCATCGTATAGAGCGAATAATTGCAACCAGTATGAAACTTATGGTCATTTCTACTTTCCGAGCAACCTAGGCTTCACCCTAGGGCCTTGCTCCAGCAGATTGAATAGTTAGGGCCTTAGATGTCAACGCCCGAACCATAAAATGCAAAAAAAATACAACAGTGTTTCCATCATATATCAGGAATAATTGCAAACAGTTTGAAAGTGATGGCCAAGTCTACGTTCCGGGCAACCTAGGTTTCACTCCAGGGCGTTGCTCCACCAGACCGAATAGTTACGGCCTAAGAAGTCAACGCCAGAAGCATAAAATACGATATAAATACAACAGCTTTTCCATCGTATAAAACGACTAATTGCAACCAGTATGAAACTTATGGTCATTTGTACTTTCCGAGCAAGCTAGGCTTCACCCTAGGGCGTTGCTCCAACAGATTGAATTGTTAGGGCCTTAGAAGTCAACGCCCGAAGCATAAAATGCTATAAAAATACAACAGTGTTTCCATCATATAATAGGAATAATTGCAACCAGTTTGAAAGTGATGGCCAATTCTACGTTTCGGGCAACCTAGGTTCCACTCCAGGGTGTTGCTCCACCAGACCGAATAGTTACGGCCTAAGAAGTCAACGCCAGAAGCATAAAATACGATATAAATGCAACAGCTTTTCCATCGTATAAAACGAATAATTGCAACCAGTGTGAAATTAATGGTCATTTCTACGTTCCGAGCACCCTAGGCGTCACCCTAGGGCGTTGCTCCACCACATCTAATCGGTACGGGCTTAGAAGTCAACGCCCGAGGCATAAAATACAATATAAATACAACAGCGTTTCTATCGTATAAAACGAATAATTGCAACCAGTGTGAAAGTTATGGTCATTTCCACATTCCGAGGAACCTAGGCTTCACTCTAGGGCGTTGCTCCACCAGATAGAATAGTTAGGTCCTTAGAAGTAGACGCCAGAAGCATAAAATACGATATAAATACAACAGCTTTTCCATCGTATAAAAGGATTAATTGCAACCAGTTTGAACGTGATGGTCATTTCTCCTTTCTGGGCAACCTAGGCTTCACTCTAGGGCGTTGCTCCACTAGATCGAACGGCTAGGGCCTTAGAAGTCAACGCCAGAAGCATAAAATGCAAAAAAAATACAACAGTGTTTCCATCATATAACAGGAATAATTGCAACCAGTTTGAAAGTGATGGCCAATTCTACGTTCCGGGCAACCTAGGTTTCACTCCAGGGCGTTGCTCCACCAGACCGAATAGTTACGGCCCAAGTAGTCAACGCCAGAAGCATAAAATACGATATAAATACAACAGCTTTTCCATCGTATAAAACGAATAATTGCAACCAGTATGAAACTTATGGTCATTTCTACTTTCCGAGCAAGCTAGGCTTCACCCTAGGGCGTTGTTCCAACAGATTGAATAGTTAGCGCCTTAGAAGTCAGCGCCAGAAGCATAAAATACAATATAAATACAACAGTTTTTGCATCGTATAAAACGAATAATTGCAACCAGTATGAAACTTATGGACATTTCTACTTTCCTAGCAACCTAGGCTTCACCCTAGGGCGTTGCTCCAGCAGATTGAATAGTTAGGGCCTTAGAAGTCAACGCCCGAACCATAAAATGCAAAAAAAATACAACAGTGTTTCCATCATATATCAGGAATAATTGCAACCAGTTTGAAAGTGATGGCCAATTCTACGTTCCGGGCAACCTAGGCTTCGCTCTAGGGCGTTGCTCCACCAAATCGAAAAGATAGTGCCTTAGAAGTCAACGCCAGAAGCATAAAATACAATATAAATACAACAGTTTTTCCATAGTATAAAACAAATAATTGCAACCAGTTTGAAACTTATGGTCATTTCTACTTTCCGAGCAACCTAGGCTTCAACCTAGGGCGTTGCTCCAACGGATTGAATAGTTAGGGCCTTAGAAGTCAACGCCCGAACCATAAAATGCAAAAAAAATACAACAGTGTTTCCATCATATAACAGGAATAATTGCAACCAGTTTGAAAGTGATGGCCAATTCTACGTTCCGGGCAACCTAGGTTTCACTCCAGGGCGTTGCTCCACCAGACCGAAAAGATAGTGCCTTAGATGTCAACGCCAGAAGCATAGAATGCGATATAAATACAACAGTTTTTCCATCGTATAAAACGAATAATTGCGACCAGTATGAAACTTATGGTCATTTCTGCTTTGCGAGCAACCTAGGCTTCACCGTAGGGCGTTGCTCCTACAGATTGAATAGTTAGGGCCTTAGAAGTCAACGCCCGAACCATAAAATGCAAAAAAAAAATACAACAGTGTTTCCATCATATATCAGGAATAATTGCAACGAGTTTGAAAGTGATGGCCAATTCTACGTTCCGGGCAACCTAGGTTTCACTCCAGGGCGTTGCTCCTCCAGACCGAATAGTTACGGCCTAAGAAGTCAACGCCAGAAGCATAAAGTACGATATAAATACAAAAGCTTTTCCATCGTATAAAACGAATAATTGCAACCAGTATGAAACTTATGGTCATTTCTACTTTCCGAGCAAGCTAGGCTTCACCCTAGGGCGTTGCTCCAACAGATTGAATAGTTAGGGCCTTAGAAGTCAACGTCCGAACCATTAAACGCAAAAAAAATACAACAGTGTTGCCATCATATAACAGGAATAATTGCAACCAGTTTGAAAGTGATGGCCAATTCTACGTTCCGGGCAACCTAGGCATCACTCTATTGCGTTGCTCCACCAGATCGAATAGTTAGTGCCTTAGATGTCAACGCCAGAAGCATAAAATGCGATATAAATACAACAGTTTTTCCATCGTATAAAACGAATAATTGCGACCAGTATGAAACTTATGGTCATTTCTGCTTTGCCAGCAACCTAGGCTTCACCCTAGGGCGTTGCTCCTACAGATTGAATAGTTAGGGCCTTAGAAGTCAACGCCCGAACCATAAAATGCAAAAAAAAATACAACAGTGTTTCCATCATATATCAGGAATAATTGCAACCAGTTTGAAATTGATGGCCAATTCTACGTTCCGGGCAACCTAGGCATCACTCTATTGCCTTGCTCCACCAGAACGAATATGTAGTGCCTTGGAAGTCAACGCCAGAAGCATAAAATACGATATAAATACAACAGCTTTTCCATCGTATAAAACGAATAATTGCAACCAGTGTGAAAGTAATGGTCATTTCTACGTTCCGAGCACCCTAGGCGTCACTCTAGGGCGTTGCTCCACCACATCTAATAGCTACGGCCTTAGAAGTCAACGCCAGAGGCATAAAGTACAATACAAGTACAACAGCGTTTCCATCGCATAAAACGAATAATTGCAACCAGTGTGAAAGTTATGGTCGTTTCTACATTCCGAGCAACCTAGGATTCACTCTAAGGCGTTGCTCCACCAGATCGAATAGCTAGATCCTTAGAAGTAAACGCCAGAAGCATAAAATACGATATAAATACAACAGCGTTTCCATCGTGTAAAACGAATAATTACAATCAGTGTGATAGTTATGGTCATTTCTACATTGCGAGCAACCTACGATTCACTCTAGGGTGTTGCTCCACCAGATCGAATAGTTAGGTCCTTAGATGTAAACGCCAGAAGCATAAAATACGATATAAATACAACAGCGTTTCCATCGTATAAAGCGAGTAATTGCAACCAGTGTGAAAGTTATGGTCATTTCTACATTCCGAGCAACCTAGGATTCACTCTAGTGCGTTGCTCCACCAGATCGAATAGTTAGGTCCTTAGAAGTAAACGCCAGAAGCATAAAATACGATATAAATACAACAGCTTTTCCATCGTATAAAAGGAATAATTGCAAACAGTGTGAAAGTAATGGTCATTTCTACGTTCCGGGCAAGCTAGGCTTCACCCTAGGCCGTTGTTTCACCAGATCGAATAGTTAGGGCCTAAGAAGTGAACGCCAGAAGCATAAAATGCAATAAAAATACAACAGTTTTTCCATCGTATAAAAGGATTAATTGCAACCAGTTTGAAAGTGATGGTCATTTCTCCTTTCCGGGCAACCTAGGCTTCACTCTAGGGCGTTACTCCACTAGATCGAATAGCTAGGGCCTTAGAAGTCAACGCCAGAAGCATAAAATGCAATATAAATACAACAGTTTTTCCATCGGATAAAACGATTAATTGCAACCAGTATGAAACTGATGGTCATTTCTACTTTCCGAGCATCCCAGGCTGGACCCTAGGGCGTTGCTCCAACAGATTGAATAGTTAGGGCCTTAGAAGTCAACGCCCGAAGCATAAAATGCAATAAAAATACAACAGTGTTTCCATCGTATAAAACGAATAATTGCAACCAGGATGAAACTTATGGTCATTTCTACTTTCCGAGCAACCTAGGTTTCGCCCTATGGCGTTGCTCCTACAGATTGAATAGTTAGGGCCTTAGAAGTCAACGCCCGAAGCATAAAATGCAATAAAAATACAACAGTTTTTCCACCGTATAAAACGAATAATTGCAACCAGTATGAAATTTATGGTCATTTCTACTTTCCGAGCAACCTAGGTTTCGCCCTAGGGCGTTGCTCCTACAGATTGAATAGTTAGGGCCTTAGAAGTCTACGCCCGAACCATAAAATGCAAAAAAAATACAACAGTGTTTCCATCATATAACAGGAATAATTGCAACCAGTTTGAAAGTGATGGCCAATTCAACCTTCCGGGCAACCTAGGCTTCACTCTAGGGCGTTGCTCCACCAGATCGAATAGTTAGTGCCTTAGAAGTCAACGCCAGAAGCATAAAATACAATATAAATACAACAGTTTTTCCATCGTATAGAGCGAATAATTGCAACCAGTATGAAACTTATGGTCATTTCTACTTTCCGAGCAACCTAGGCTTCACCCTAGGGCCTTGCTCCAGCAGATTGAATAGTTAGGGCCTTAGATGTCAACGCCCGAACCATAAAATGCAAAAAAAATACAACAGTGTTTCCATCATATATCAGGAATAATTGCAAACAGTTTGAAAGTGATGGCCAAGTCTACGTTCCGGGCAACCTAGGTTTCACTCCAGGGCGTTGCTCCACCAGACCGAATAGTTACGGCCTAAGAAGTCAACGCCAGAAGCATAAAATACGATATAAATACAACAGTTTTTCCATCGTATAAAACGACTAATTGCAACCAGTATGAAACTTATGGTCATTTCTACTTTCCGAGCAAGCTAGGCTTCACCCTAGGGCGTTGCTCCAACAGATTGAATTGTTAGGGCCTTAGAAGTCAACGCCCGAAGCATAAAATGCTATAAAAATACAACAGTGTTTCCATCATATAATAGGAATAATTGCAACCAGTTTGAAAGTGATGGCCAATTCTACGTTTCGGGCAACCTAGGTTCCACTCCAGGGCGTTGCTCCACCAGACCGAATAGTTACGGCCTAAGAAGTCAACGCCAGAAGCATAAAATACGATATAAATACAACAGCTTTTCCATCGTATAAAACGAATAATTGCAACCAGTGTGAAATTAATGGTCATTTCTACGTTCCGAGCACCCTAGGCGTCACCCTAGGGCGTTGCTCCACCACATCTAATCGGTACGGGCTTAGAAGTCAACGCCCGAGGCATAAAATACAATATAAATACAACAGCGTTTCCATCGTATAAAACGAATAATTGCGACCAGTGTGAAAGTTATGGTCATTTCCACATTCCGAGGAACCTAGGCTTCACTCTAGGGCGTTGCTCCACCAGATCGAATAGTTAGGTCCTTAGAAGTAGACGCCAGAAGCATAAAATACGATATAAATACAACAGCTTTTCCATCGTATAAAAGGATTAATTGCAACCAGTTTGAACGTGATGGTCATTTCTCCTTTCTGGGCAACCTAGGCTTCACTCTAGGGCGTTGCTCCACTAGATCGAACGGCTAGGGCCTTAGAAGTCAACGCCAGAAGCATAAAATACAATATAAAAACAACAGTTTTTCCACCGTATAAAACGAATAATTGCAGCCAGTATGAAATTTATGGTCATTTCTACTTTCCGAGCAACCTAGGTTTCGCCCTAGGGCGTTGCTCCAACAGATTGAATAGTTAGGGCCATAGATGTCAACGCCCGAACCATAAAATGCAAAAAAAATACAACAGTGTTTCCATCATATATCAGGAATAATTGCAAACGGTTTGAAAGTGATGGCCAAGTCTACGTTCCGGGCAACCTAGGTTTCACTCCAGGGCGTTGCTCCACCAGACCGAATAGAACGGCCTAAGAAGTCAACGCCAGAAGCATAAAATACGATATAAATACAACAGCTTTTCCATCGTATAAAACGACTAATTGCAACCAGTATGAAACTTATGGTCATTTCTACTTTCCGAGCAAGCTACGCTTCACCCTAGGGCGTTGCTCCACCAGATCGAAAAGATAGTGCCTTAGAAGTCAACGCCAGAAGCATAAAATGCGATATAAATACAACAGTTTTTCCATCGTATAAAACGAAAAATTGCAACCAGTATGAAACTTATGGTCATTTCTACTTTCCGAGCAACCTAGGCTTCACCCTAGGGCGTTGCTCCAACGGATTGAATAGTTAGGGCCTTAGAAGTCAACGCCCGTACCATAAAATGCAATATAAATACAACAGTTTTTGCATCGTATAAAACGAATAATTGCAACCAGTTTGAAAGTGATGGTCATTTCTGCTTTCCGGGCAACCTAGGCTTCACCCTAGGGCGTTGCTCCACCAGATCGAATAGTTAGTGCCTTAGAAGTCAACGCCAGAAGCATAAAATACAATATAAATACAACAGCTTTTCCATCGTATAAAACGAATAATTGCAACCAGTATGAAACTTATGGACATTTCTACTTTCCGAGCAACCTAGGCTTCACCCTAGGGCGTTGCTCCAACGGATTGAATAGTTAGGGCCTTAGAAGTCATCGCCCGAACCATAAAATGCAAAAAAAATACAACAGTGTTTCCATCATATAACAGGAATAATTGCAACCAGTTTGAAAGTGATGGCCAATTCTACGTTCCGGGCAACCTAGGTTTCACTCCAGGGCGTTGCTCCACCAGACCGAATAGTTACGGCCCAAGTAGTCAACGCCAGAAGCATAAAATACGATATAAATACAACAGCTTTTCCATCGTATAAAACGAATAATTGCAACCAGTATGAAACTTATGGTCATTTCTACTTTCCGAGCAAGCTAGGCTTCACCCTAGGGCGTTGTTCCAACAGATTGAATAGTTAGGGCCTTAGAAGTCAACGCCCGAAGCATAAAATACAATATAAATATAACAGTTTTTGCATCGTATAAAACGAATAATTGCAACCAGTTTGAAAGTGATGGTCATTTCTGCTTTCCGGGCAACCTAGGCTTCACTCTAGGGCGTTGCACCACCAGATCGAATAGTTAGTGCCTTAGAAGTCAGCGCCAGAAGCATAAAATACAATATAAATACAACAGTTTTTGCATCGTATAAAACGAATAATTGCAACCAGTTTGAAAGTGATGGTCATTTCTGATTTCCGGGCAACCTAGGTTTCACTCCAGGGCGTTGCTCCACCAGACCGAAAAGATAGTGCCTTAGATGTCAACGCCAGAAGCATAAAATGCGATATAAATACAACAGTTTTTCCATCGTATAAAACGAATAATAGCGACCAGTATGAAACTTATGGTCATTTCTACTTTCCGAGCAACCTAGGCTTCACCCTAGGGCGTTGCTCCTACAGATTGAATAGTTAGGGCCTTAGAAGTCAACGCCCGAACCATAAAATGCAAAAAAAAATTCAACAGTGTTTCCATCATATATCAGGAATAATTGCAACCAGTTTGAAAGTGATGGCCAATTCTACGTTCCGGGCAACCTAGGTTTCACTCCAGGGCGTTGCTCCTCCAGACCGAATAGTTACGGCCTAAGAAGTCAACGCCAGAAGCATAAAATACGATATAAATACAAAAGCTTTTCCATCGTATAAAACGAATAATTGCAACCAGTATGAAACTTATGGTCATTTCTACTTTCCGAGCAAGCTAGGCTTCACCCTAGGGCGTTGCTCCAACAGATTGAATAGTTAGGGCCTTAGAAGTCAACGTCCGAACCATTAAACGCAAAAAAAATACAACAGTGTTGCCATCATATAACAGGAATAATTGCAACCAGTTTGAAAGTGATGGCCAATTCTACGTTCCGGGCAACCTAGGCATCACTCTATTGCGTTGCTCCACCAGTTCGAATAGTTAGTGCCTTAGAAGTCAGCGCCAGAAGCATAAAATACAATATAAATACAACAGTTTTTGCACCGTATAAAACGAATAATTGCAACCAGTTTGAAAGTGATGGTCATTTCTGCTTTCCGGGCAACCTAGGCTTCACTCTAGGGCGTTGCTCCACCAGATCGAATAGTTAGTGCCTTAGAAGTCAACGCCAGAAGCATAAAATACAATATAAATACAACAGTTTTTCCATCGTATAAAACGAATAATTGCAACCAGTATGAAACTTATGGACATTTCTACTTTCCTAGCAACCTAGGCTTCACCCTAGGGCGTTGCTCCAACAGATTGAATAGTTAGGGCCTTAGAAGTCAACGCCCGAACCATAAAATGCAAAAAAAATACAACAGTGTTTCCATCATATAACAGGAATAATTGCAACCAGTTTGAAAGTGATGGCCAATTCTACGTTCCGGGCAACCTAGGTTTCACTCCAGGGCGTTGCTCCACCAGATCGAATAGTTAGTGCCTTAGAAGTCAACGCCAGAAGCATAAAATACAATATAAATACAACAGTTTTTCCATAGTATAAAACAAATAATTGCAACCAGTTTGAAACTTATGGTCATTTCTACTTTCCGAGCAACCTAGGCTTCACCCTAGAGCGTTGCTCCAACGGATTGAATAGTTAGGGCCTTAGAAGTCAACGCCGGAACCATAAAATGCAAAAAAAATACAACAGAGTTTCCATCATATAACAGGAATAATTGCAACCAGTTTGAAAGTGATGGCCAATTCTACGTTCCGGGCAACCTAGGTTTCACTCCAGGGCGTTGCTCCACCAGACCGAATAGTTACGGCCTAAGAAGTCAACGCCAGAAGCATTAAATACGATATAAATACAACAGCCTTTCCATCGTATAAAACGAATAATTGCAAACAGTATGAAACTTATGGTCATCTCTACTATCCGAGCAAGCTAGGCTTCACCCTAGGGCGTTGCTCCACCAGATCGAAAAGATAGTGCCTTAGAAGTCAACGCCAGAAGCATAAAATGCGATATAAATACAACAGTTTTTCCATCGTATAAAACGAAAAATTGCAACCAGTATGAAACTTATGGTCATTTCTACTTTCCGAGCAACCTAGGCTTCACCCTAGGGCGTTGCTCCAACGGATTGAATAGTTAGGGCCTCAGAAGTCAACGCCCGAACCATAAAATGCAATATAAATACAACAGTTTTTGCATCGTATAAAACGAATAATTGCAACCAGTTTGAAAGTGATGGTCATTTCTGCTTTCCGGGCAACCTAGGTTTCACTCTAGGGCGTTGCTCCACCAGATCGAATAGTTAGTGCCTTAGAAGTCAACGCCAGAAGCATAAAATACAATATAAATACAACAGCTTTTCCATCGTATAAAACGAATAATTGCAACCAGTATGAAACTTATGGACATTTCTACTTTCCGAGCGACCTAGGCTTCACCCTAGGGCGTTGCTCCAACGGATTGAATAGTTAGGGCCTTAGAAGTCATCGCCCGAACCATAAAATGCAAAAAAAATACAACAGAGTTTCCATCATATAACAGGAATAATTGCAACCAGTTTGAAAGTGATGGCCAATTCTACGTTCCGGGCAACCTAGGTTTCACTCCAGGGCGTTGCTCCACCAGACCGAATAGTTACGGCCCAAGAAGTCAACGCCAGAAGCATAAAATACGATATAAATACAACAGCTTTTCCATCGTATAAAACGAATAATTGCAACCAGTGTGAAACTTATGGTCATTTCTACTTTCCGAGCAAGCTAGGCTTCACCCTAGGGCGTTGCTCCAACAGATCGAATAGTTAGTGCCTTAGAAGTCAACGCCAGAAGCATAAAATACAATATAAATACAACAGTTTTTCCATCGTATAAAACGAATAATTGCAACCAGTATGAAACTTATGGACATTTCTACTTTCCTAACAACCTAGGCTTCACCCTAGGGCGTTGCTCCAACAGATTGAATAGTTAGGGCCTTAGAAGTCAACGCCCGAACCATAAAATGCAAAAAAAATACAACAGTGTTTCCATCATATATCAGGAATAATTGCAACCAGTTTGAAAGTGATGGCCAATTCTACGTTCCGGGCAACCTAGGTTTCACCCCAGGGCGTCGCTCCACCAGACCGAATAGTTACGGCCTAAGAAGTCAACGCCAGAAGCATTAAATACGATATAAATACAACAGCTTTTCCATCGTATAAAACGAATAATTGCAACCAGTATGAAACTTATGGTCATCTCTACTTTCCGAGCAAGCTAGGCTTCACCCTAGGGCGTTGCTCCAACGGATTGAATAGTTAGGGCCTTAGAAGTCAACGCCCGAACCATAAAATGCAAAAAAAATACAACAGTGTTTCCATCATACAACAGGAATTATTGCAACCAGTTTGAAGGTGATGGCCAATTCTACGTTCCGGGCATCCTAGGTTTCACTCCAGGGCGTTGCTCCACCAGATCGAGTAGCTAGTGCCTTAGAAGTCAACGCCAGAAGCATAAAATACAATATAAATACAACAGTTTTTCCATAGTATAAAACAAATAATTGCAACCAGTATGAAACTTATGGTCATTTCTACTTTCCGAGCAGCCTAGGCTTCACCCTAGGGCGTTGCTCCAACGGATTGAATAGTTAGGGCCTTAGAAGTCAACACCCGAACCATAAAATGCAAAAAAAATACAACAGTGTTTCCATCATATATCAGGAATAATTGCAACCAGTTTGAAAGTGATGGCCAATTCTACGTTCCGGGCAACCTAGGTTTCACCCCAGGGCGTCGCTCCACCAGACCGAATAGTTACGGCCTAAGAAGTCAACGCCAGAAGCATTAAATACGATATAAATACAACAGCTTTTCCATCGTATAAAACGAATAATTGCAACCAGTATGAAACTTATGGTCATCTCTACTTTCCGAGCAAGCTAGGCTTCACCCTAGGGCGATGCTCCACCAGATCGAAAAGATAGTGCCTTAGAAGTCAACGCCAGAAGCATAAAATGCGATATAAATACAACAGTTTTTCCATCGTATAAAACGAATAATTGCAACCAGTATGAAACTTATGGTCATCTCTACTTTCCGAGCAAGCTAGGCTTCACCCTAGGGCGTTGCTCCACCAGATCGAAAAGATAGTGCCTTAGAAGTCAACGCCAGAAGCATAAAATGCGATATAAATACAACAGTTTTTCCATCGTATAAAACGAAAAATTGCAACCAGTATGAAACTTATGGTCATTTCTACTTTCCGAGCAACCTAGGCTTCACCCTAGGGCGTTGCTCCAACGGATTGAATAGTTAGGGCCTTAGAAGTCAACGCCCGAACCATAAAATGCAAAAAAAATACAACAGTGTTTCCATCATACAACAGGAATTATTGCAACCAGTTTGAAGGTGATGGCCAATTCTACGTTCCGGGCATCCTAGGTTTCACTCCAGGGCGTTGCTCCACCAGATCGAGTAGCTAGTGCCTTAGAAGTCAACGCCAGAAGCATAAAATACAATATAAATACAACAGTTTTTCCATAGTATAAAACAAATAATTGCAACCAGTATGAAACTTATGGTCATTTCTACTTTCCGAGCAGCCTAGGCTTCACCCTAGGGCGTTGCTCCAACGGATTGAATAGTTAGGGCCTTAGAAGTCAACACCCGAACCATAAAATGCAAAAAAAATACAACAGTGTTTCCATCATATATCAGGAATAATTGCAACCAGTTTGAAAGTGATGGCCAATTCTACGTTCCGGGCAACCTAGGTTTCACCCCAGGGCGTCGCTCCACCAGACCGAATAGTTACGGCCTAAGAAGTCAACGCCAGAAGCATTAAATACGATATAAATACAACAGCTTTTCCATCGTATAAAACGAATAATTGCAACCAGTATGAAACTTATGGTCATCTCTACTTTCCGAGCAAGCTAGGCTTCACCCTAGGGCGATGCTCCACCAGATCGAAAAGATAGTGCCTTAGAAGTCAACGCCAGAAGCATAAAATGCGATATAAATACAACAGTTTTTCCATCGTATAAAACGAATAATTGCAACCAGTATGAAACTTATGGTCATCTCTACTTTCCGAGCAAGCTAGGCTTCACCCTAGGGCGTTGCTCCACCAGATCGAAAAGATAGTGCCTTAGAAGTCAACGCCAGAAGCATAAAATGCGATATAAATACAACAGTTTTTCCATCGTATAAAACGAAAAATTGCAACCAGTATGAAACTTATGGTCATTTCTACTTTCCGAGCAACCTAGGCTTCACCCTAGGGCGTTGCTCCAACGGATTGAATAGTTAGGGCCTTAGAAGTCAACGCCCGAACCATAAAATGCAATATAAATACAACAGTTTTTGCATCGTATAAAACGAATAATTGCAACCAGTTTGAAAGTGATGGTCATTTCTGCTTTCCGGGCAACCTAGGCTTCACTCTAGGGCGTTGCTCCAACAGATTGAATAGTTAGGACCTTAGAAGTCAACGCCCGAACCATAAAATGCAAAAAAAATACAACTGTGTTTCCATCATATACCAGGAATAATTGCAACCAGTTTGAAAGTGATGGCCAATTCTACGTTCCGGGCAACCTAGGCTTCGCTCTAGGGCGTTGCTCCACCAGATCGAAAAGATAGTGCCTTAGAAGTCAACGCCAGAAGCATAAAATGCGATATAAATACAACAGCTTTTCCATCGTATAAAACGAATAATTGCAACCAGTATGAAACTTATGGTCATTTCTACTTTCCGAGCAACCTAGGCTTCACCCTAGGGCGTTGCTCCAGCAGATTGAATAGTTAGGGCCTTAGAAGTCAACGCCCGAACCATAAAATGCAAAAAAAATACAACAGTGCTTCCATCATATAACAGGAATAATTGCAACCAGTTTGTACGTGATGGCCAATTCTACGTTCCGGGCAACCTAGGCTTCACTCTAGGGCGTTGCTCCACCAGATCGAATAGTTAGTGCCTTAGAAGTCAACGCCAGAAGCATAAAATACAATATAAATACAACAGTTTTTCCATCGTATAAAACAAATAATTGCAACCAGTATGAAACTTATGGTCATTTCTACTTTCCGAGCAACCTAGGCTTCACCCTAGGGCGTTGCTCCAACGGCTGGAATAGTTAGGGCCTTAGAAGTCAACGCCCGAACCATAAAATGCAAAAAAAATACAACAGTGTTTCCATCATATAACAGGAATAATTGCAACCAGTTTGAAAGTAATGGCCAATTCTACGTGCCGGGCAACCGAGGTTTCACTCCAGGGCGTTGCTCCACCATATCGAATAGTTAGTGCCTTAGAAGTCAACGCCGGAAGCATAAAATACAATATAAATACAACAGTTTTTCCATAGTATAAAATAAATAATTGCAACCAGTTTGAAACTTATGGTCATTTCTACTTTCCGAGCAACCTAGGCTTCACCCTAGGGCGTTGCTCCAACGGATTGAATAGTTAGGGCCTTAGAAGTCAACGCCCGAACCATAAAATGCAAAAAAAATACAACAGTGTTTCCATCATACAACAGGAATTATTGCAACCAGTTTGAAGGTGATGGCCAATTCTACGTTCCGGGCAACCTAGGTTTCACTCCAGGGCGTTGCTCCACCAGATCGAGTAGCTAGTGCCTTAGAAGTCAACGCCAGAAGCATAAAATACAATATAAATACAACAGTTTTTCCATAGTATAAAACAAATAATTGCAACCAGTATGAAACTTATGGTCATTTCTACTTTCCGAGCAGCCTAGGCTTCACCCTAGGGCGTTGCTCCAACGGATTGAATAGTTAGGGCCTTAGAAGTCAACACCCGAACCATAAAATGCAAAAAAAATACAACAGTGTTTCCATCATATATCAGGAATAATTGCAACCAGTTTGAAAGTGATGGCCAATTCTACGTTCCGGGCAACCTAGGTTTCACCCCAGGGCGTCGCTCCACCAGACCGAATAGTTACGGCCTAAGAAGTCAACGCCAGAAGCATTAAATACGATATAAATACAACAGCTTTTCCATCGTATAAAACGAATAATTGCAACCAGTATGAAACTTATGGTCATCTCTACTTTCCGAGCAAGCTAGGCTTCACCCTAGGGCGATGCTCCACCAGATCGAAAAGATAGTGCCTTAGAAGTCAACGCCAGAAGCATAAAATGCGATATAAATACAACAGTTTTTCCATCGTATAAAACGAATAATTGCAACCAGTATGAAACTTATGGTCATCTCTACTTTCCGAGCAAGCTAGGCTTCACCCTAGGGCGTTGCTCCACCAGATCGAAAAGATAGTGCCTTAGAAGTCAACGCCAGAAGCATAAAATGCGATATAAATACAACAGTTTTTCCATCGTATAAAACGAAAAATTGCAACCAGTATGAAACTTATGGTCATTTCTACTTTCCGAGCAACCTAGGCTTCACCCTAGGGCGTTGCTCCAACGGGTTGAATAGTTAGGGCCTTAGAAGTCAACGCCCGAACCATAAAATGCAATATAAATACAACAGTTTTTGCATCGTATAAAACGAATAATTGCAACCAGTTTGAAAGTGATGGTCATTTCTGCTTTCCGGGCAACCTAGGCTTCACTCTAGGGCGTTGCTCCACCAGATCGAATAGTTAGTGCCTTAGAAGTCAACGCCAGAAGCATAAAATACAATATAAATACAACAGCTTTTCCATCGTATAAAACGAATAATTGCAACCAGTATGAAACTTATGGACATTTCTACTTTCCGAGCAACCTAGGCTTCACCCTAGGGCGTTGCTCCAACGGATTGAATAGTTAGGGCCTTAGAAGTCATCGCCCGAACCATAAAATGCAAAAAAAATACAACAGAGTTTCCATCATATAACAGGAATAATTGCAACCAGTTTGAAAGTGATGGCCAATTCTACGTTCCGGGCAACCTAGGTTTCACTCCAGGGCGTTGCTCCACCAGACCGAATAGTTACGGCCCAAGAAGTCAACGCCAGAAGCATAAAATACGATATAAATACAACAGCTTTTCCATCGTATAAAACGAATAATTGCAACCAGTGTGAAACTTATGGTCATTTCTACTTTCCGAGCAAGCTAGGCTTCACCCTAGGGCGTTGCTCCAACAGATTGAATAGTTAGGGCCTTAGAAGTCAACGCCCGAAGCATAAAATACAATATAAATAGAACAGTTTTTGCATCGTATAAAACGAATAATTGCAACCAGTTTGAAAGTGATGGTCATTTCTGCTTTCCGGGCAACCTAGGCTTCACTCTAGGGCGCTGCTCCACCAGATCGAATAGTTAGTGCCTTAGAAGTCAACGCCAGAAGCATAAAATACAATATAAATACAACAGTTTTTCCATTGTATAAAACGAATAATTGCAACCAGTATGAAACTTATGGACATTTCTACTTTCCTAACAACCTAGGCTTCACCCTAGGGCGTTGCTCCAACAGATTGAATAGTTAGGGCCTTAGAAGTCAACGCCCGAAACATAAAATGCAAAAAAAATACAACAGCTTTTCCATCGTATAAAACGAATAATTGCAACCAGTTTGAAAGTGATGGCCAATTCTACGTTCCGGGCAACCTAGGTTTCACTCCAGGGCGTTGCTCCACCAGACCGAATAGTTACGGCCTAAGAAGTCAACGCCAGAAGCATTAAATACGATATAAATACAACAGCCTTTCCATCGTATAAAACGAATAATTGCAACCAGTATGAAACTTATGGTCATCTCTACTTTCCGAGCAAGCTAGGCTTCACCCTAGGGCGTTGCTCCACCAGATCGAAAAGATAGTGCCTTAGAAGTCAACGCCAGAAGCATAAAATGCGATATAAATACAACAGTTTTTCCATCGTATAAAACGAAAATTGCAACCAGTATGAAACTTATGGTCATTTCTACTTTCCGAGCAACCTAGGCTTCACCCTAGGGCGTTGCTCCAACGGATTGAATAGTTAGGGCCTTAGAAGTCAACGCCCGAACCATAAAATGCAATATAAATACAACAGTTTTTGCATCGTATAAAACGAATAATTGCAACCAGTTTGAAAGTGATGGTCATTTCTGCTTTCCGGGCAACCTAGGCTTCACTCTAGGGCGTTGCTCCACCAGATCGAATAGTTAGTGCCTTAGAAGTCAACGCCAGAAGCATAAAATACAATATAAATACAACAGCTTTTCCATCGTATAAAACGAATAATTGCAACCAGTATGAAACTTATGGACATTTCTACTTTCCGAGCAACCTAGGCTTCACCCTAGGGCGTTGCTCCAACGGATTGAATAGTTAGGGCCTTAGAAGTCATCGCCCGAACCATAAAATGCAAAAAAAATACAACAGTGTTTCCATCATATAACAGGAATAATTGCAACCAGTTTGAAAGTGATGGCCAATTCTACGTTCCGGGCAACCTAGGTTTCACTCCAGGGCGTTGCTCCACCAGACCGAATAGTTACGGCCCAAGTAGTCAACGCCAGAAGCATAAAATACAATATAAATACAACAGCTTTTCCATCGTATAAAACGTATAATTGCAACCAGTATGAAACTTATGGTCATATCTACTTTCCGAGCAAGCTAGGCTTCACCCTAGGGCGTTGTTCCAACAGATTGAATAGTTAGGGCCTTAGAAGTCAACGCCCGAAGCATAAAATACAATATAAATATAACAGTTTTTGCATCGTATAAAACGAATAATTGCAACCAGTTTGAAAGTGATGGTCATTTCTGCTTTCCGGGCAACCTAGGCTTCACTCTAGGGCGTTGCACCACCAGATCGAGTAGTTAGTGCCTTAGAAGTCAGCGCCAGAAGCATAAAATACAATATAAATACAACAGTTTTTGCATCGTATAAAACGAATAATTGCAACCAGTTTGAAAGTGATGGTCATTTCTGCTTTCCGGGCAACCTAGGCTTCACTCTAGGGCGTTGCTCCACCAGATCGAATAGTTAGTGCCTTAGAAGTCAACGCCAGAAGCATAAAATACAATATAAATACAACAGTTTTTCCATCGTATAAAACGAATAATTGCAATCAGTATGAAACTTATGGACATATCTACTTTCCTAGCAACCTAGGCTTCACCCTAGGGCGTTGCTCCAACAGATTGAATAGTTAGGGCCTTAGAAGTCAACGCCCGAACCATAAAATGCAAAAAAAATACAACAGTGTTTCCATCATATATCAGGAATAATTGCAACCAGTTTGAAAGTGATGGCCAATTCTACGTTCCGGGCAACCTAGGTTTCACCCCAGGGCGTCGCTCCACCAGACCGAATAGTTACGGCCTAAGAAGTCAACGCCAGAAGCATTAAATACGATATAAATACAACAGCCTTTCCATCGTATAAAACGAATAATTGCAACCAGTATGAAACTTATGGTCATCTCTACTTTCCGAGCAAGCTAGGCTTCACCCTAGGGCGTTGCTCCACCAGATCGAAAAGATAGTGCCTTAGAAGTCAACGCCAGAAGCATAAAATGCGATATAAATACAACAGTTTTTCCATCGTATAAAACGAATAATTGCAACCAGTATGAAACTGATGGTCATTTCTACTTTCCGAGCAACCTAGGCTTCACCCTAGGGCGTTGCTCCAACGGATTGAATAGTTAGGGCCTTAGAAGTCAACGCCCGAACCATAAAATGCAAAAAAAATACAACAGTGTTTCCATCATATAACAGGAATAATTGCAACCAGTTTGAAAGTGATGGCCAATTCTACGTTCCGGGCAACCTAGGTTTCACTCCAGGGCGTTGCTCCACCAGATCGAATAGTTAGTGCCTTAGAAGTCAACGCCAGAAGCATAAAATACAATATAAATACAACAGTTTTTCCATAGTATAAAACAAATAATTGCAACCAGTTTGAAACTTATGGTCATTTCGACTTTCCGAGCAACCTAGGCTTCACCCTAGAGCGTTGCTCCAACGGATTGAATAGTTAGGGCCTTAGAAGTCAACGCCGGAACCATAAAATGCAAAAAAAATACAACAGAGTTTCCATCATATAACAGGAATAATTGCAACCAGTTTGAAAGTGATGGCCAATTCTACGTTCCGGGCAACCTAGGTTTCACTCCAGGGCGTTGCTCCACCAGACCGAATAGTTACGGCCCATGAAGTCAACGCCAGAAGCATAAAATACGATATAAATACAACAGCTTTTCCATCGTATAAAACGAATAATTGCAACCAGTGTGAAACTTATGGTCATTTCTACTTTCCGAGCAAGCTAGGCTTCACCCTAGGGCGTTGCTCCAACAGATTGAATAGTTAGGGCCTTAGAAGTCAACGCCCGAAGCATAAAATACAATATAAATAGAACAGTTTTTGCATCGAATAAAACGAATAATTGCAACCAGTTTGAAAGTGATGGTCATTTCTGCTTTCCGGGCAACCTAGGCTTCACTCTAGGGCGTTGCTCCAACAGATTGAATAGTTAGGACCTTAGAAGTCAACGCCCGAACCATAAAATGCAAAAAAAATACAACTGTGTTTCCATCATATACCAGGAATAATTGCAGCCAGTTTGAAAGTGATGGCCAATTCTACGTTCCGGGCAACCTAGGCTTCGCTCTAGGGCGTTGCTCCACCAGATCGAAAAGATAGTGCCTTAGAAGTCAACGCCAGAAGCATAAAATGCGATATAAATACAACAGCTTTTCCATCGTATAAAACGAATAATTGCAACCAGTATGAAACTTATGGTCATTTCTACTTTCCGAGCAACCTAGGCTTCACCCTAGGGCGTTGCTCCAGCAGATTGAATAGTTAGGGCCTTAGAAGTCAACGCCCGAACCATAAAATGCAAAAAAAATACAACAGTGCTTCCATCATATAACAGGAATAATTGCAACCAGTTTGAACGTGATGGCCAATTCTACGTTCCGGGCAACCTAGGCTTCACTCTAGGGCGTTGCTCCACCAGATCGAATAGTTAGTGCCTTAGAAGTCAACGCCAGAAGCATAAAATACAATATAAATACAACAGCTTTTCCATCGTATAAAACGAATAATTGCAACCAGTATGAAACTTATGGTCATTTCTACTTTCCGAGCAACCTAGGCTTCACCCTAGGGCGTTGCTCCAGCAGATTGAATAGTTAGGGCCTTAGAAGTCAACGCCCGAACCATAAAATGCAAAAAAAATACAACAGTGCTTCCATCATATAACAGGAATAATTGCAACCAGTTTGAACGTGATGGCCAATTCTACGTTCCGGGCAACCTAGGCTTCACTCTAGGGCGTTGCTCCACCAGATCGAATAGTTAGTGCCTTAGAAGTCAACGCCAGAAGCATAAAATACAATATAAATACAACAGTTTTTCCATAGTATAAAACAAATAATTGCAACCAGTTTGAAACTTATGGTCATTTCTACTTTCCGAGCAACCTAGGCTTCACCCTAGAGCGTTGCTCCAACGGATTGAATAGTTAGGGCCTTAGAAGTCAACGCCGGAACCATAAAATGCAAAAAAAATACAACAGTGTTTCCATCATATAACATGAATAATTGCAACCAGTTTGAAAGTGATGGCCAATTCTACGTTCCGGGCAACCTAGGTTTCACCCCAGGGCGTCGCTCCACCAGACCGAATAGTTACGGCCTAAGAAGTCAACGCCAGAAGCATTAAATACGATATAAATACAACAGCTTTTCCATCGTATAAAACGAATAATTGCAACCAGTATGAAACTTATGGTCATCTCTACTTTCCGAGCAAGCTAGGCTTCACCCTAGGGCGATGCTCCACCAGATCGAAAAGATAGTGCCTTAGAAGTCAACGCCAGAAGCATAAAATGCGATATAAATACAACAGTTTTTCCATCGTATAAAACGAATAATTGCAACCAGTATGAAACTTATGGTCATCTCTACTTTCCGAGCAAGCTAGGCTTCACCCTAGGGCGTTGCTCCACCAGATCGAAAAGATAGTGCCTTAGAAGTCAACGCCAGAAGCATAAAATGCGATATAAATACAACAGTTTTTCCATCGTATAAAACGAAAAATTGCAACCAGTATGAAACTTATGGTCATTTCTACTTTCCGAGCAACCTAGGCTTCACCCTAGGGCGTTGCTCCAACGGGTTGAATAGTTAGGGCCTTAGAAGTCAACGCCCGAACCATAAAATGCAATATAAATACAACAGTTTTTGCATCGTATAAAACGAATAATTGCAACCAGTTTGAAAGTGATGGTCATTTCTGCTTTCCGGGCAACCTAGGCTTCACTCTAGGGCGTTGCTCCACCAGATCGAATAGTTAGTGCCTTAGAAGTCAACGCCAGAAGCATAAAATACAATATAAATACAACAGCTTTTCCATCGTATAAAACGAATAATTGCAACCAGTATGAAACTTATGGACATTTCTACTTTCCGAGCAACCTAGGCTTCACCCTAGGGCGTTGCTCCAACGGATTGAATAGTTAGGGCCTTAGAAGTCATCGCCCGAACCATAAAATGCAAAAAAAATACAACAGAGTTTCCATCATATAACAGGAATAATTGCAACCAGTTTGAAAGTGATGGCCAATTCTACGTTCCGGGCAACCTAGGTTTCACTCCAGGGCGTTGCTCCACCAGACCGAATAGTTACGGCCCAAGAAGTCAACGCCAGAAGCATAAAATACGATATAAATACAACAGCTTTTCCATCGTATAAAACGAATAATTGCAACCAGTGTGAAACTTATGGTCATTTCTACTTTCCGAGCAAGCTAGGCTTCACCCTAGGGCGTTGCTCCAACAGATTGAATAGTTAGGGCCTTAGAAGTCAACGCCCGAAGCATAAAATACAATATAAATAGAACAGTTTTTGCATCGTATAAAACGAATAATTGCAACCAGTTTGAAAGTGATGGTCATTTCTGCTTTCCGGGCAACCTAGGCTTCACTCTAGGGCGCTGCTCCACCAGATCGAATAGTTAGTGCCTTAGAAGTCAACGCCAGAAGCATAAAATACAATATAAATACAACAGTTTTTCCATTGTATAAAACGAATAATTGCAACCAGTATGAAACTTATGGACATTTCTACTTTCCTAACAACCTAGGCTTCACCCTAGGGCGTTGCTCCAACAGATTGAATAGTTAGGGCCTTAGAAGTCAACGCCCGAAACATAAAATGCAAAAAAAATACAACAGCTTTTCCATCGTATAAAACGAATAATTGCAACCAGTTTGAAAGTGATGGCCAATTCTACGTTCCGGGCAACCTAGGTTTCACTCCAGGGCGTTGCTCCACCAGACCGAATAGTTACGGCCTAAGAAGTCAACGCCAGAAGCATTAAATACGATATAAATACAACAGCCTTTCCATCGTATAAAACGAATAATTGCAACCAGTATGAAACTTATGGTCATCTCTACTTTCCGAGCAAGCTAGGCTTCACCCTAGGGCGTTGCTCCACCAGATCGAAAAGATAGTGCCTTAGAAGTCAACGCCAGAAGCATAAAATGCGATATAAATACAACAGTTTTTCCATCGTATAAAACGAAAATTGCAACCAGTATGAAACTTATGGTCATTTCTACTTTCCGAGCAACCTAGGCTTCACCCTAGGGCGTTGCTCCAACGGATTGAATAGTTAGGGCCTTAGAAGTCAACGCCCGAACCATAAAATGCAATATAAATACAACAGTTTTTGCATCGTATAAAACGAATAATTGCAACCAGTTTGAAAGTGATGGTCATTTCTGCTTTCCGGGCAACCTAGGCTTCACTCTAGGGCGTTGCTCCACCAGATCGAATAGTTAGTGCCTTAGAAGTCAACGCCAGAAGCATAAAATACAATATAAATACAACAGCTTTTCCATCGTATAAAACGAATAATTGCAACCAGTATGAAACTTATGGACATTTCTACTTTCCGAGCAACCTAGGCTTCACCCTAGGGCGTTGCTCCAACGGATTGAATAGTTAGGGCCTTAGAAGTCATCGCCCGAACCATAAAATGCAAAAAAAATACAACAGTGTTTCCATCATATAACAGGAATAATTGCAACCAGTTTGAAAGTGATGGCCAATTCTACGTTCCGGGCAACCTAGGTTTCACTCCAGGGCGTTGCTCCACCAGACCGAATAGTTACGGCCCAAGTAGTCAACGCCAGAAGCATAAAATACAATATAAATACAACAGCTTTTCCATCGTATAAAACGTATAATTGCAACCAGTATGAAACTTATGGTCATATCTACTTTCCGAGCAAGCTAGGCTTCACCCTAGGGCGTTGTTCCAACAGATTGAATAGTTAGGGCCTTAGAAGTCAACGCCCGAAGCATAAAATACAATATAAATATAACAGTTTTTGCATCGTATAAAACGAATAATTGCAACCAGTTTGAAAGTGATGGTCATTTCTGCTTTCCGGGCAACCTAGGCTTCACTCTAGGGCGTTGCACCACCAGATCGAGTAGTTAGTGCCTTAGAAGTCAGCGCCAGAAGCATAAAATACAATATAAATACAACAGTTTTTGCATCGTATAAAACGAATAATTGCAACCAGTTTGAAAGTGATGGTCATTTCTGCTTTCGGGGCAACCTAGGCTTCACTCTAGGGCGTTGCTCCACCAGATCGAATAGTTAGTGCCTTAGAAGTCAACGCCAGAAGCATAAAATACAATATAAATACAACAGTTTTTCCATCGTATAAAACGAATAATTGCAATCAGTATGAAACTTATGGACATATCTACTTTCCTAGCAACCTAGGCTTCACCCTAGGGCGTTGCTCCAACAGATTGAATAGTTAGGGCCTTAGAAGTCAACGCCCGAACCATAAAATGCAAAAAAAATACAACAGTGTTTCCATCATATATCAGGAATAATTGCAACCAGTTTGAAAGTGATGGCCAATTCTACGTTCCGGGCAACCTAGGTTTCACCCCAGGGCGTCGCTCCACCAGACCGAATAGTTACGGCCTAAGAAGTCAACGCCAGAAGCATTAAATACGATATAAATACAACAGCCTTTCCATCGTATAAAACGAATAATTGCAACCAGTATGAAACTTATGGTCATCTCTACTTTCCGAGCAAGCTAGGCTTCACCCTAGGGCGTTGCTCCACCAGATCGAAAAGATAGTGCCTTAGAAGTCAACGCCAGAAGCATAAAATGCGATATAAATACAACAGTTTTTCCATCGTATAAAACGAATAATTGCAACCAGTATGAAACTGATGGTCATTTCTACTTTCCGAGCAACCTAGGCTTCACCCTAGGGCGTTGCTCCAACGGATTGAATAGTTAGGGCCTTAGAAGTCAACGCCCGAACCATAAAATGCAAAAAAAATACAACAGTGTTTCCATCATATAACAGGAATAATTGCAACCAGTTTGAAAGTGATGGCCAATTCTACGTTCCGGGCAACCTAGGTTTCACTCCAGGGCGTTGCTCCACCAGATCGAATAGTTAGTGCCTTAGAAGTCAACGCCAGAAGCATAAAATACAATATAAATACAACAGTTTTTCCATAGTATAAAACAAATAATTGCAACCAGTTTGAAACTTATGGTCATTTCGACTTTCCGAGCAACCTAGGCTTCACCCTAGAGCGTTGCTCCAACGGATTGAATAGTTAGGGCCTTAGAAGTCAACGCCGGAACCATAAAATGCAAAAAAAATACAACAGAGTTTCCATCATATAACAGGAATAATTGCAACCAGTTTGAAAGTGATGGCCAATTCTACGTTCCGGGCAACCTAGGTTTCACTCCAGGGCGTTGCTCCACCAGACCGAATAGTTACGGCCCATGAAGTCAACGCCAGAAGCATAAAATACGATATAAATACAACAGCTTTTCCATCGTATAAAACGAATAATTGCAACCAGTGTGAAACTTATGGTCATTTCTACTTTCCGAGCAAGCTAGGCTTCACCCTAGGGCGTTGCTCCAACAGATTGAATAGTTAGGGCCTTAGAAGTCAACGCCCGAAGCATAAAATACAATATAAATAGAACAGTTTTTGCATCGAATAAAACGAATAATTGCAACCAGTTTGAAAGTGATGGTCATTTCTGCTTTCCGGGCAACCTAGGCTTCACTCTAGGGCGTTGCTCCAACAGATTGAATAGTTAGGACCTTAGAAGTCAACGCCCGAACCATAAAATGCAAAAAAAATACAACTGTGTTTCCATCATATACCAGGAATAATTGCAGCCAGTTTGAAAGTGATGGCCAATTCTACGTTCCGGGCAACCTAGGCTTCGCTCTAGGGCGTTGCTCCACCAGATCGAAAAGATAGTGCCTTAGAAGTCAACGCCAGAAGCATAAAATGCGATATAAATACAACAGCTTTTCCATCGTATAAAACGAATAATTGCAACCAGTATGAAACTTATGGTCATTTCTACTTTCCGAGCAACCTAGGCTTCACCCTAGGGCGTTGCTCCAGCAGATTGAATAGTTAGGGCCTTAGAAGTCAACGCCCGAACCATAAAATGCAAAAAAAATACAACAGTGCTTCCATCATATAACAGGAATAATTGCAACCAGTTTGAACGTGATGGCCAATTCTACGTTCCGGGCAACCTAGGCTTCACTCTAGGGCGTTGCTCCACCAGATCGAATAGTTAGTGCCTTAGAAGTCAACGCCAGAAGCATAAAATACAATATAAATACAACAGCTTTTCCATCGTATAAAACGAATAATTGCAACCAGTATGAAACTTATGGTCATTTCTACTTTCCGAGCAACCTAGGCTTCACCCTAGGGCGTTGCTCCAGCAGATTGAATAGTTAGGGCCTTAGAAGTCAACGCCCGAACCATAAAATGCAAAAAAAATACAACAGTGCTTCCATCATATAACAGGAATAATTGCAACCAGTTTGAACGTGATGGCCAATTCTACGTTCCGGGCAACCTAGGCTTCACTCTAGGGCGTTGCTCCACCAGATCGAATAGTTAGTGCCTTAGAAGTCAACGCCAGAAGCATAAAATACAATATAAATACAACAGTTTTTCCATAGTATAAAACAAATAATTGCAACCAGTTTGAAACTTATGGTCATTTCTACTTTCCGAGCAACCTAGGCTTCACCCTAGAGCGTTGCTCCAACGGATTGAATAGTTAGGGCCTTAGAAGTCAACGCCGGAACCATAAAATGCAAAAAAAATACAACAGTGTTTCCATCATATAACATGAATAATTGCAACCAGTTTGAAAGTGATGGCCAATTCTACGTTCCGGGCAACCTAGGTTTCACTCCAGGGCGTTGCTCCACCAGACCGAATAGTTGCGGCCCAAGAAGTCAACGCCAGAAGCATAAAATACGATATAAATACAACAGCTTTTCCATCGTATAAAACGAATAATTGCAACCAGTATGAACCTTATGGTCATTTCTACTTTCCGAGCAAGCTAGGCTTCACCCTAGGGCGTTGCTCCAACGGATTGAATAGTTAGGGCCTTAGAAGTCAACGCCCGAACCATAAAATGCAAAAAAAATACAACAGTGTTTCCATCATACAACAGGAATTATTGCAACCAGTTTGAAGGTGATGGCCAATTCTACGTTCCGGGCAACCTAGGTTTCACTCCAGGGCGTTGCTCCACCAGATCGAGTAGCTAGTGCCTTAGAAGTCAACGCCAGAAGCATAAAATACAATATAAATACAACAGTTTTTCCATAGTATAAAACAAATAATTGCAACCAGTATGAAACTTATGGTCATTTCTACTTTCCGAGCAGCCTAGGCTTCACCCTAGGGCGTTGCTCCAACGGATTGAATAGTTAGGGCCTTAGAAGTCAACACCCGAACCATAAAATGCAAAAAAAATACAACAGTGTTTCCATCATATATCAGGAATAATTGCAACCAGTTTGAAAGTGATGGCCAATTCTACGTTCCGGGCAACCTAGGTTTCACCCCAGGGCGTCGCTGCACCAGACCGAATAGTTACGGCCTAAGAAGTCAACGCCAGAAGCATTAAATACGATATAAATACAACAGCTTTTCCATCGTATAAAACGAATAATTGCAACCAGTATGAAACTTATGGTCATCTCTACTTTCCGAGCAAGCTAGGCTTCACCCTAGGGCGATGCTCCACCAGATCGAAAAGATAGTGCCTTAGAAGTCAACGCCAGAAGCATAAAATGCGATATAAATACAACAGTTTTTCCATCGTATAAAACGAATAATTGCAACCAGTATGAAACTTATGGTCATTTCTACTTTCCGAGCAACCTAGGCTTCACCCTAGAGCGTTGCTCCAACGGATTGAATAGTTAGGGCCTTAGAAGTCAACGCCGGAACCATAAAATGCAAAAAAAATACAACAGAGTTTCCATCATATAACATTAATAATTCCAACCAGTTTGAAAGAGATGGCCAATTCTACGTTCCGGGCAACCTAGGTTTCACTCCAGGGCGTTGCTCCACCAGACCGAATAGTTACGGCCCAAGAAGTCAACGCCAGAAGCATAAAATACGATATAAATACAACAGCTTTTCCATCGTATAAAACGAATAATTGCAACCAGTATGAAACTTATGGTCATTTCTACTTTCCGAGCAAGCTAGGCTTCACCCTAGGGCGTTGGTCCAACAGATTGAATAGGTAGGGCCTTAGAAGTAAACGCCCGAAGCATAAAATGCAATAAAAATACAAGAGTGTATCCATCATATAACAGGAATAATTGCAACCAGTTTGAAAGTGATGGCCAATTCTACGTTCCGGGCAACCTAGACTTCACTCTACGGCGTTGCTCCACCAGATCGAATAGTTAGTGCCTTAGAAGTCAACGCCAGAAGCATAACATACAATATAAATACAACAGATTTTCCATCGTGTAAAACGAATAATTGCAACCAGTATGAAACTTATGGTCATTTCTACTTTCCGAGCAACCTAGGCATCACCCTAGGGCGTTGCTCCAGCAGATTGAATAGTTAGGGCCTTAGAAGTCAACGCCCGAACCATAAAATGCAAAAAAAATACAACAGTGTTTCCATCATATATCAGGAATAATTGCAACCAGTTTGAAAGTGACGGCCAATTCTACGTTCCGGGCAATCTAGGTTTCACTGCAGCGAGTTGCTCCACCAGGCCGAATAGTTACGGCCTAAGAAGTCAACGCCAGAGGCATAAAACACGATATAAATACAACAGCTTTTCCACCGTATAAAACGAATAATTGCAACCAGTATGAAACTTATGGTCATTTCTACTTTCCGAGCAAGCTAGGCTTCACCCTAGGGCGTTGCTCCAACAGATTGAATAGCTAGGGCCTTAGAAGTCAACGCCGGAAGCATAAAATGCAATAAAAATAGAACAGTGTTTCCATCATATATCAGGAATAATTGCAACCAGTATGAAACTTATGGTCATTTGTACTTTCCTAGCAACCTAGGCTTCACCCTAGGGCGTTGCTCCAACAGATTGAGTAGTTAGGGCCTTACATGTCAACGCCCGAAACATAAAATGCAATAAAAATACAACTGTGTTTCCATCATATAACAGGAATAATTGCAACCAGTTTGAAAGTGATGGCCAATTCTACGTTCCGGGCAACCTAGACTTCACTCTACGGCGTTGCTCCACCAGACCGAATAGCTAGTGCGTTAGAAGTCAACGCGAGAAGCATAAAATACAATATAAATACAACAGCTTTTCCATCGTATAAAACGAATAATTGCAACCAGTATGAAACTTATGGTCATCTCTACTTTCCGAGCAAGCTAGGCTTCACCCTAGGGCGTTGCTCCACCAGATCGAAAAGATAGTGCCTTAGAAGTCAACGCCAGAAGCATAAAATGCGATATAAATACAACAGTTTTTCCATCGTATAAAACGAATAATTGCAACCAGTATGAAACTTATGGTCATTTCTACTTTCCGAGCAACCTAGGCTTCACCCTAGGGCGTTGCTCCAACGGATTGAATAGTTAGGGCCTTAGAAGTCAACGCCCGAACCATAAAATGCAAAAAAAATACAACAGTGTTTCCATCATATAACAGGAATAATTGCAACCAGTTTGAAAGTGATGGCCAATTCTACGTTCCGGGCAACCTAGGTTTCACTCCAGGGCGTTGCTCCACCAGATCGAATACTTAGTGCCTTAGAAGTCAACCCCAGAAGCATAAAATACAATATAAATACAACAGTTTTTCCATAGTATAAAACAAATAATTGCAACCAGTTTGAAACTTATGGTCATTTCTACTTTCCGAGCAACCTAGGCTTCACCCTAGAGCGGTGCTCCAACGGATTGAATAGTTAGGGCCTTAGAAGTCAACGCCGGCACCATAAAATGCAAAAAAAATACAACAGAGTTTCCATCATATAACATGAATAATTCCAACCAGTTTGAAAGAGATGGCCAATTCTACGTTCCGGGCAACCTAGGTTTCACTCCAGGGCGTTGCTCCACCAGACCGAATAGTTACGGCCCAAGAAGTCAACGCCAGAAGCATAAAATACGATATAAATACAACAGCTTTTCCATCGTATAAAACGAATAATTGCAACCAGTATGAAACTTATGGTCATTTCTACTTTCCGAGCAAGCTAGGCTTCACCCTAGGGCGTTGCTCTAACAGATTGAATAGTTAGTGCCTTAGAAGTCAACGCCAGAAGCATAAAATACAATATAAATACAACAGTTTTTCCATAGTATAAAACAAATAATTGCAACCAGTTTGAAACTTATGGTCATTTCTACTTTCCGAGCAACCTAGGCTTCACCCTAGAGCGTTGCTCCAACGGATTGAATAGTTAGGGCCTTAGAAGTCAACGCCGGAACCATAAAATGCAAAAAAAATACAACAGTGTTTCCATCATATAACATGAATAATTGCAACCAGTTTGAAAGTGATGACCAATTCTACGTTCCGGGCAACCTAGGTTTCACTTCAGGGCGTTGCTCCACCAGACCGAATAGTTACGGCCCAAGAAGTCAACGCCAGAAGCATAAAATACGATATAAATACAACAGCTTTTCCATCGTATAAAACGAATAATTGCAACCAGTATGAAACTTATGGTCATTTCTACTTTCCGAGCAAGCTAGGCTTCACCCTAGGGCGTTGCTCCAACAGATTCAATAGTTAGGGCCTTAGAAGTCAACGCCCGAAGCATAAAATACAATATAAATACAACAGTTTTTGCATCGTATAAAACGAATAATTGCAACCAGTTTGAAAGTGATGGTCATTTCTGCTTTCCGGGCAACCTAGGCTTCACTCCAGGGCGTTGCTCCACCAGATTGAATAGTTAGTGCCTTAGAAGTCAACGCCAGAAGCATAAAATACAATATAAATACAACAGCTTTTCCATCGTATAAAACGAATAATTGCAACCAGTATGAAACTTATGGACCTTTCTACTTTCCGAGCAACCTAGGCTTCACTCTAGGGCGTTGCTCCAACAGATTGAATAGTTAGGGCCTTAGAAGTCAACGCCCGAACCGTAAAATGCAAAAAAAATACAACAGTGTTTCCATCATATATCAGGAATAATTGCAACCAGTTTGAAAGTGATGGCCAATTCTACGTTCCGGGCAACCTAGGTTTCACTCCAGGGCGTTGCTCCACCAGACCGAATAGTTACGGCCTAAGAAGTCAACGCCAGAAGCATAAAATACGATATAAATACAACAGCTTTTCGATCGTATAAAACGAATAATTGCAACCAGTATGAAACTTATGGTCATCTCTACTTTCCGAGCAAGCTAGGCTTCACCCTAGGGCGTTGGTCCAACAGATTGAATAGTTAGGGCCTTAGAAGTCAACGCCCGAAGCATAAAATGCAAAAAAAATACAACAGTGTTTCCATCATATAACAGGAATAATTGCAACCAGTTTGAAAGTGATGGCCAATTCTATGTTCCGGGCAACCTAGACTTCACCCCAGGGCGTCGCTCCACCAGACCGAATAGTTACGGCCTAAGAAGTCAACGCCAGAAGCATTAAATACGATATAAATACAACAGCTTTTCCATCGTATAAAACGAATAATTGCAACCAGTATGAAACTTATGGTCATCTCTACTTTCCGAGCAAGCTAGGCTTCACCCTAGGGCGTTGCTCCACCAGATCGAAAAGATAGTGCCTTAGAAGTCAACGCCAGAAGCATAAAATGCGATATAAATACAACAGTTTTTCCATCGTATAAAACGAATAATTGCAACCAGTATGAAACTTATGGTCATTTCTACTTTCCGAGCAACCTAGGCTTCACCCTAGGGCGTTGCTCCAACGGATTGAATAGTTAGGGCCTTAGAAGTCAACGCCCGAACCATAAAATGCAAAAAAAATACAACAGTGTTTCCATCATATAACAGGAATAATTGCAACCAGTTTGAAAGTGATGGCCAATTCTACGTTCCGGGCAACCTAGGTTTCACTCCAGGGCGTTGCTCCACCAGATCGAATAGTTAGTGCCTTAGAAGTCAACGCCAGAAGCATAAAATACAATATAAATACAACAGTTTTTCCATAGTATAAAACAAATAATTGCAACCAGTTTGAAACTTATGGTCATTTCTACTTTCCGAGCAACCTAGGCTTCACCCTAGAGCGTTGCTCCAACGGATTGAATAGTTAGGGCCTTAGAAGTCAACGCCGGAACCATAAAATGCAAAAAAAATACAACAGAGTTTCCATCATATAACATGAATAATTCCAACCAGTTTGAAAGTGATGGCCAATTCTTTGTTCCGGGCAACCGAGGTTTCACTCCAGGGCGTTGCTCCACCAGTCCGAATAGTTACGGCCCAAGAAGTCAACGCCAGAAGCATAAAATACGATATAAATACAACAGCTTTTCCATCGTATAAAACGAATAATTGCAACCAGTATGAAACTTATGGTCATTTCTACTTTCCGAGCAAGCTAGGCTTCACGCTAGGGCGTTGCTCCAACAGATTCAATAGTTAGGGCCTTAGAAGTCAACGCCCGAAGCATAAAATACAATATAAATACAACAGTTTTTGCATCGTATAAAACGAATAATAGCAACCAGTTTGAAAGTGATGGTCATTTCTGCTTTCCGGGCAACCTAGGCTTCACTCCAGGGCGTTGCTCCACCAGATTGAATAGTTAGTGCCTTAGAAGTCAACGCCAGAAGCATAAAATACAATATAAATACAACAGCTTTTCCATCGTATAAAACGAATAATTGCAACCAGTATGAAACTTATGGTCATTTCTACTTTGCGGGCAACCTAGGCTTCACCCTAGGGCGTTGCTCCAGCAGATTGAATAGTTAGGGCCTTAGAAGTCAACGCCCGAACCATAAAATGCAAAAAAAATACAACAGTGTTTCCATCATATAACAGGAATAATTGCAACCAGTTTGAAAGTGATGGCCAATTCTACGTTCCGGTCAACCTAGACTTCACTCTACGGCGTTGCTCCACCAGATCGAATAGTTAGTGACTTAGAAGTCAACGCCAGAAGCATAAAATACAATATAAATACAACAGCTTTTCCATCGTATAAAACGAATAATTGCAACCAGTATGAAACTTATGGTCATTTCTACTTTCCGAGCAACGTAGGCTTCACCCTAGGGCGTTGCTCCAGCAGATTGAATAGTTAGGGCCTTAGAAGTCAACGCCCGAACCATAAAATGCAAAAAAAATACAACAGTGCTTCCATCATATAACAGGAATAATTGCAACCAGTTTGAACGTGATGGCCAATTCTACGTTCCGGGCAACCTAGGCTTCACTCTAGGGCGTTGCTCCATCAGATCGAATAGTTAGTGCCTTAGAAGTCAACGCCAGAAGCATAAAATACAATATAAATACAACAGTTTTTCCATCGTATAAAACGAATAATTGCAACTAGTATGAAACTTATGGACATTTCTACTTTGCTAGCAACCTAGGCTTCACCCTAGGGCGTTGCTCCAACAGATTGAATAGTTAGGGCCTTAGAAGTCAACGCCCGAAACATAAAATGCAAAAAAAATACAACAGTGTTTCGATCATATATCAGGAATAATTGCAACCAGTTTGAAAGTGATGGCCAATTCTACGTTCCGGGCAACCTAGGCTTCGCTCTAGGGCGTTGCTCCACCAGATCGAAAAGATAGTGCCTTAGAAGTCAACGCCAGAAGCATAAAATACGATATAAAAACAACAGCTTTTCCATCGTATAAAACGAATAATTGCAACCAGTATGAAACTTGTGGTCATTTCTGCTTTCCGAGCAAGCTAGGCTTCACCCTAGGGCGTTGCTCCAACAGATTGAATAGTTAGGGCCTTAGAAGTCAGCGCCCGAAGCATAAAATGCAATTAAAATACAACAGTGTTTCCATCATATAACAGGAATAATTGCAACCAGTTTGAATGTGATGGCCAATTCTACGTTCCGGGCAACCTAGGCTTCGCTCTAGCGCGTTGCTCCACCAGATCGAAAAGATAGTGCCTTAGAAGTCAACGCCAGAAGCATAAAATGCGATATAAATACAACAGTTTTTCCATCGTATAAAACGAATAATTGCGACCAGTATGAAACTTATGGTCATTTCTACTTTGCGAGCAACCTAGGCTTCACCCTAGGGCGTTGCTCCACCAGATCGAAAAGATAGTGCCTTAGAAGTCAACGCCAGAAGCATAAAATGCGATATAAATACAACAGTTTTTCCATCGTATAAAACGATTAATTGCAACCAGTATGAAACTTATGGTCATCTCTACTTTCCGAGCAAGCTAGGCTTCACCCAAGGGCGTTGGTCCAACAGATTGAATAGTTAGGGCCTTAGAAGTCAACGCCCGAACCATAAAATGCAAAAAAAAATACAACTGTGTTTCCATCATATATCAGGAATAATTGCAACCAGTTTGAAAGTGATTGCCAATTCTACGTTCCGGGCAACCTAGGTTTCACTCCAGGGCGTTGCTCCTCCAGACCGAATAGTTACGGCCTAAGAAGTCAACGCCAGAAGCATAAAGTACGATATAAATACAACAGTTTTTGCATCGTATAAAACGAATAATTGCAACCAGTTTGAAAGTGATGGTCATTTCTGCATTCCGGGCAACCTAGGCTTCACTCTAGGGCGTTGCTGCACCAGATCGAATAGTTAGTGGCTTAGAAGTCAACGCCAGAAGCATAAAATACAATATAAATACAACAGTTTTTCCATCGTATAAAACGAATAATTGCAACCAGTATGAAACTTATGGTCACCTCTACTTTCCGAGCAAGCTAGGCTTCACCCTAGGGCGTTGCTCCACCAGATCGAAAAAATAGTGCCTTAGAAGTCAACGCCAGAAGCATAAAATGCGATATAAATACAACAGTTTTTCCATCGTATAAAACGAATAATTGCAACCAGGATGAAGCTTATGGTCATTTCTACTTTCCGAGCAACCTAGGCTTCACCCTAGGGCGTTGCTCCAACGGATTGAATAGTTAGGGCCTTAGAAGTCAACGCCCGAACCATAAAATGCAAAAAAAATACAACAGTGTTTCCATCATATAACAGGAATAATTGCAACCAGTTTGAAAGTGATGGCCAATTCTACGTTCCGGGCAACCTAGGTTTCACTCCAGGGCGTTGCTCCACCAGATCGAATAGTTAGTGCCTTAGAAGTCAACGCCAGAAGCATAAAATACAATATAAATACAACAGCTTTTCCATAGTATAAAACAAATAATTGCAACCAGTTTGAAACTTATGGTCATTTCTACTTTCCGAGCAACCTAGGCTTCACCCTAGAGCGTTGCTCCAACGGATTGAATAGTTAGGGCCTTAGAAGGCAACGCCGGAACCATAAAATGCAACAAAAATACAACAGAGTTTCCATCATATAACATGAATAATTGCAACCAGTTTGAAAGTGATGGCCAATTCTATGTTCCGGGCAACCTAGGTTTCACTCCAGGGCGTTGCTCCACCAGACCGAATAGTTACGGCCCAAGAAGTCAACGCCAGAAGCATAAAATACGATATAAATACAACAGCTTTTCCATCGTATAAAACGAATAATTGCAACCAGTATGAAACTTATGGTCATTTCTACTTTCCGAGCAAGCTAGGCTTCACCCTAGGGCGTTGCTCTAACAGATTGAATAGTTAGTGCCTTAGAAGTCAACGCCAGAAGCATAAAATACAATATAAATACAACAGTTTTTCCATAGTATAAAACAAATAATTGCAACCAGTTTGAAACTTATGGTCATTTCTACTTTCCGAGCAACCTAGGCTTCACCCTAGAGCGTTGCTCCAACGGATTGAATAGTTAGGGCCTTAGAAGTCAACGCCGGAACCATAAAATGCAAAAAAAATACAACAGTGTTTCCATCATATAACATGAATAATTGCAACCAGTTTGAAAGTGATGACCAATTCTACGTTCCGGGCAACCTAGGTTTCACTTCAGGGCGTTGCTCCACCAGACCGAATAGTTACGGCCCAAGAAGTCAACGCCAGAAGAATAAAATACGATATAAATACAACAGCTTTTCCATCGTATAAAACGAATAATTGCAACCAGTATGAAACTTATGGTCATTTCTACTTTCCGAGCAAGCTAGGCTTCACCCTAGGGCGTTGCTCCAACAGATTCAATAGTTAGGGCCTTAGAAGTCAACGCCCGAAGCATAAAATACAATATAAATACAACAGTTTTTGCGTCGTATAAAACGAATAATTGCAACCAGTTTGAAAGTGATGGTCATTTCTGCTTTCCGGGCAACCTAGGCTTCACTCCAGGGCGTTGCTCCACCAGATTGAATAGTTAATGCCTTAGAAGTCAACGCCAGAAGCATAAAATACAATATAAATACAACAGCTTTTCCATCGTATAAAACGAATAATTGCAACCAGTATGAAACTTATGGACCTTTCTACTTTCCGAGCAACCTAGGCTTCACCCTAGGGCGTTGCTCCAACAGATTGAATAGTTAGGGCCTTAGAAGTCAACGCCCGAACCGTAAAATGCAAAAAAAATACAACAGTGTTTCCATCATATATCAGGAATAATTGCAACCAGTTTGAAAGTGATGGCCAATTCTACGTTCCGGGCAACCTAGGTTTCACTCCAGGGCGTTGCTCCACCAGACCGAATAGTTACGGCCTAAGAAGTCAACGCCAGAAGCATAAAATACGATATAAATACAACAGCTTTTCGATCGTATAAAACGAATAATTGCAACCAGTATGAAACTTATGGTCATCTCTACTTTCCGAGCAAGCTAGGCTTCACCCTAGGGCGTTGGTCCAACAGATTGAATAGTTAGGGCCTTAGAAGTCAACGCCCGAAGCATAAAATGCAAAAAAAATACAACAGTGTTTCCATCATATAACAGGAATAATTGCAACCAGTTTGAAAGTGATGGCCAATTCTACGTTCCGGGCAACCTAGACTTCACTCTACGGCGTTGCTCCACAAGATCGAATAGTTAGTGCCTTAGAAGTCAACGCCAGAAGCATAAAATACAATATAAATACAACAGCTTTTCCATCGTATAAAACGAATAATTGCAACCAGTATGAAACTTATGGTCATTTCTACTTTCCGAGCAACCTAGGCTTCACCCTAGGGCGTTGCTCCAGCAGATTGAATAGTTAGGGCCTTAGAAGTCAACACCCGAACCATAAAATGCAAAAAAAATACAACAGTGTTTCCATCATATATCAGGAATAATTGCAACCAGTTTGAAAGTGATGGCCAATTCTACGTTCCGGGCAACCTAGGTTTCACCCCAGGGCGTCGCTCCACCAGACCGAATAGTTACGGCCTAAGAAGTCAACGCCAGAAGCATTAAATACGATATAAATACAACAGCTTTTCCATCGTATAAAACGAATAATTGCAACCAGTATGAAACTTATGGTCATCTCTACTTTCCGAGCAAGCTAGGCTTCACCCTAGGGCGTTGCTCCACCAGATCGAAAAGATAGTGCCTTAGAAGTCAACGCCAGAAGCATAAAATGCGATATAAATACAACAGTTTTTCCATCGTATAAAACGAATAATTGCAACCAGTATGAAACTTATGGTCATTTCTACTTTCCGAGCAACCTAGGCTTCACCCTAGGGCGTTGCTCCAACGGATTGAATAGTTAGGGCCTTAGAAGTCAACGCCCGAACCATAAAATGCAAAAAAAATACAACAGTGTTTCCATCATATAACAGGAATAATTGCAACCAGTTTGAAAGTGATGGCCAATTCTACGTTCCGGGCAACCTAGGTTTCACTCCAGGGCGTTGCTCCACCAGATCGAATAGTTAGTGCCTTAGAAGTCAACGCCAGAAGCATAAAATACAATATAAATACAACAGTTTTTCCATAGTATAAAACAAATAATTGCAACCAGTTTGAAACTTATGGTCATTTCTACTTTCCGAGCAACCTAGGCTTCACCCTAGAGCGTTGCTCCAACGGATTGAATAGTTAGGGCCTTAGAAGTCAACGCCGGAACCATAAAATGCAAAAAAAATACAACAGAGTTTCCATCATATAACATGAATAATTCCAACCAGTTTGAAAGTGATGGCCAATTCTTTGTTCCGGGCAACCTAGGTTTCACTCCAGGGCGTTGCTCCACCAGACCGAATAGTTACGGCCCAAGAAGTCATCGCCAGAAGCATAAAATACGATATAAATACAACAGCTTTTCCATCGTATAAAACGAATAATTGCAACCAGTATGAAACTTATGGTCATTTCTACTTTCCGAGCAAGCTAGGCTTCACGCTAGGGCGTTGCTCCAACAGATTCAATAGTTAGGGCCTTAGAAGTCAACGCCCGAAGCATAAAATACAATATAAATACAACAGTTTTTGCATCGTATAAAACGAATAATAGCAACCAGTTTGAAAGTGATGGTCATTTCTGCTTTCCGGGCAACCTAGGCTTCACTCCAGGGCGTTGCTCCACCAGATTGAATAGTTAGTGCCTTAGAAGTCAACGCCAGAAGCATAAAATACAATATAAATACAACAGCTTTTCCATCGTATAAAACGAATAATTGCAACCAGTATGAAACTTATGGTCATTTCTACTTTCCGGGCAACCTAGGCTTCACCCTAGGGCGTTGCTCCAGCAGATTGAATAGTTAGGGCCTTAGAAGTCAACGCCCGAACCATAAAATGCAAAAAAAATACAACAGTGTTTCCATCATATAACAGGAATAATTGCAACCAGTTTGAAAGTGATGGCCAATTCTACGTTCCGGGCAACCTAGACTTCACTCTACGGCGTTGCTCCACCAGATCGAATAGTTAGTGACTTAGAAGTCAACGCCAGAAGCATAAAATACAATATAAATACAACAGCTTTTCCATCGTATAAAACGAATAATTGCAACCAGTATGAAACTTATGGTCATTTCTACTTTCCGAGCAACCTAGGCTTCACCCTAGGGCGTTGCTCGAGCAGATTGAATAGTTAGGGCCTTAGAAGTCAACGCCCGAACCATAAAATGCAAAAAAAATACAACAGTGCTTCCATCATATAACAGGAATAATTGCAACCAGTTTGAACGTGATGGCCAATTCTACGTTCCGGGCAACCTAGGCTTCACTCTAGGGCGTTGCTCCATCAGATCGAATAGTTAGTGCCTTAGAAGTCAACGCCAGAAGCATAAAATACAATATAAATACAACAGTTTTTCCATCGTATAAAACGAATAATTGCAACTAGTATGAAACTTATGGACATTTCTACTTTGCTAGCAACCTAGGCTTCACCCTAGGGCGTTGCTCCAACAGATTGAATAGTTAGGGCCTTAGAAGTCAACGCCCGAAACATAAAATGCAAAAAAAATACAACAGTGTTTCGATCATATATCAGGAATAATTGCAACCAGTTTGAAAGTGATGGCCAATTCTACGTTCCGGGCAACCTAGGCTTCGCTCTAGGGCGTTGCTCCACCAGATCGAAAAGATAGTGCCTTAGAAGTCAACGCCAGAAGCATAAAATGCGATATAAATACAACAGTTTTTCCATCGTATAAAACGAATAATTGCGACCAGTATGAAACTTATGGTCATTTCTACTTTGCGAGCAACCTAGGCTTCACCCTAGGGCGTTGCTCCACCAGATCGAAAATATAGTGCCTTAGAAGTCAACGCCAGAAGCATAAAATGCGATATAAATACAACAGTTTTTCCATCGTATAAAACGAATAATTGCAACCAGTATGAAACTTATGGTCATCTCTACTTTCCGAGCAAGCTAGGCTTCACCCAAGGGCGTTGGTCCAACAGATTGAATAGTTAGGGCCTTAGAAGTCAACGCCCGAACCATAAAATGCAAAAAAAAATACAACTGTGTTTCCATCATATATCAGGAATAATTGCAACCAGTTTGAAAGTGATTGCCAATTCTACGTTGCGGGCAACCTAGGTTTCACTCCAGGGCGTTGCTCCTACAGACCGAATAGTTACGGCCTAAGAAGTCAACGCCAGAAGCATAAAGTACGATATAAATACAACAGTTTTTGCATCGTATAAAACGAATAATTGCAACCAGTTTGAAAGTGATGGTCATTTCTGCTTTCCGGGCAACCTAGGCTTCACTCTAGGGCGTTCTTGCACCAGATCGAATAGTTAGTGGCTTAGAAGTCAACGCCAGAAACATAAAATACAATATAAATACAACAGTTTTTCCATCGTATAAAACGAATAATTGCAACCAGTATGAAACTTATGGTCACCTCTACTTTCCGAGCAAGCTAGGCTTCACCCTAGGGCGTTGCTCCACCAGATCGAAAAGATAGTGCCTTAGAAGTCAACGCCAGAAGCATAAAATGCGATATAAATACAACAGTTTTTCCATCGTATAAAACGAATAATTGCAACCAGTATGAAGCTTATGGTCATTTCTACTTTCCGAGCAACCTAGGCTTCACCCTAGGGCGTTGCTCCAACGGATTGAATAGTTAGGGCCTTAGAAGTCAACGCCCGAACCATAAAATGCAAAAAAAATACAACAGTGTTTCCATCATATAACAGGAATAATTGCAACCAGTTTGAAAGTGATGGCCAATTCTACGTTCCGGGCAACCTAGGTTTCACTCCAGGGCGTTGCTCCACCAGATCGAATAGTTAGTGCCTTAGAAGTCAACGCCAGAAGCATAAAATACAATATAAATACAACAGCTTTTCCATAGTATAAAACAAATAATTGCAACCAGTTTGAAACTTATGGTCATTTCTACTTTCCGAGCAACCTAGGCTTCACCCTAGAGCGTTGCTCCAACGGATTGAATAGTTAGGGCCTTAGAAGTCAACGCCGGAACCATAAAATGCAACAAAAATACAACAGAGTTTCCATCATATAACATGAATAATTGCAACCAGTTTGAAAGTGATGGCCAATTCTACGTTCCGGGCAACCTAGGTTTCACTCCAGGGCGTTGCTCCACCAGACCGAATAGTTACGGCCCAAGAAGTCAACGCCAGAAGCATAAAATACGATATAAATACAACAGCTTTTCCATCGTATAAAACGAATAATTTCAACTAGTATGAAACTTATGGACATTTCTACTTTGCTAGCAACCTAGGCTTCACGCTAGGGCGTTGCTCGAACAGATTGAATAGTTAGGGCCTTAGAAGTCAACGCCCGAACCATAAAATGCAAAAAAAATACAACAGTGTTTCCATCATATATCAGGAATCATTGCAACCAGTTTGAAAGTGATGGCCAATTCTACGTTCCGGGCAACCTAGGCTTCGCTCTAGGGCGTTGCTCCACCAGATCGAAAAGATAGTGCCTTAGAAGTCAACGCCAGAAGCATAAAATACGATATAAATACAACAGCTTTTCCATCGTATAAAACGAATAATTGCAACCAGTATGAAACTTGTGGTCATTTCTGCTTTCCGAGCAAGCTAGGCTTCACCCTAGGGCGTTGCTCCAACAGACTGAATAGTTAGGGCCTTAGAAGTCAGCGCCCGAAGCATAAAATGCAATTAAAATACAACAGTGTTTCCATCATATAACAGGAATAATTGCAACCAGTTTGAAAGTGATGGCCAATTCTACGTTCCGGGCAACCTAGGCTTCGCTCTAGGGCGTTGCTCCACCAGATCGAAAAGATAGTGCCTTAGAAGTCAACGCCAGAAGCATAAAATGCGATATAAATACAACAGTTTTTCCATCGTATAAAACGAATAATTGCGACCAGTATGAAACTTATGGTCATTTCTACTTTCCGAGCAAGCTAGGCTTCACCCTAGGGCGTTGCTCCAACAGATTGAATAGTTAGGGCCTTAGAAGTCAACGCCGGAACCATAAAATGCAAAAAAAATACAACAGAGTTTCCATCATATAACATGAATAATTGCAACCAGTTTGAAAGTGATGGCCAATTCTACGTTCCGGGCAACCTAGGTTTCACTCCAGGGCGTTGCTCCACCAGACCGAATAGTTACGGCCCAAGAAATCAACGCCAGAAGCATAAAATACGATATAAATACAACAGCTTTTCCATCGTATAAAACGAATAATTGCAACCAGTATGAAACTTATGGTCATTTCTACTTTCCGAGCAAGCTAGGCTTCACCCTAGGGCGTTGCTCCAACAGATTCAATAGTTAGGGCCTTAGAAGTCAACGCCCGAAGCATAAAATACAATATAAATACAACAGTTTTTGCATCGTATAAAACGAATAATTGCAACCAGTTTGAAAGTGATGGTCATTTCTGCTTTCCGGGCAACCTAGGCTTCACTCCAGGGCGTTGCTCCACCAGATTGAATAGTTAGTGCCTTAGAAGTCAACGCCAGAAGCATAAAATACGATATAAATACAACAGCTTTTCGATCGTATAAAACGAATAATTGCAACCAGTCTGAAACTTATGGTCATCTCTACTTTCCGAGCAAGCTAGGCTTCACCCTAGGGCGTTGGTCCAACAGATTGAATAGTTAGGGCCTTAGAAGTCAACGCCCGAAGCATAAAATGCAATAAAAATACAAGAGTGTATCCATCATATAACAGGAATAATTGCAACCAGTTTGAAAGTGATGGCCAATTCTACGTTCCGGGCAACCTAGACTTCACTCCACGGCGTTGCTCCACCAGATCGAATAGTTAGTGCCTTAGAAGTCAACGCCAGAAGCATAAAATACAATATAAATACAACAGCTTTTCCATCGTGTAAAACGAATAATTGCAACCGGTATGAAACTTATGGTCATTTCTACTTTCCGAGCAACCTAGGCTTCACCCTAGGGCGTTGTTCCAGCAGATTGAATAGTTAGGGCCTTAGAAGTCAACGCCCGAACCATAAAATGCAAAAAAAATACAACAGTGTTTCCATCATATATCAGGAATAATTGCAACCAGTTTGAAAGTGACGGCCAATTCTACGTTCCGGGCAATCTAGGTTTCACTGCAGCGAGTTGCTCCGCCAGGCCGAATAGTTACGGCCTAAGAAGTCAACGCCAGAGGCATAAAACACGATATAAATACAACAGCTTTTCCACCGTATAAAACGAATAATTGCAACCAGTATGAAACTTATGGTCATTTCTACTTTCCTAGCAAGCTAGGCTTCACCCTAGGGCGTTGCTCCAACAGATTGAATAGCTAGGGCCTTAGAAGTCAACGCCCGAAGCATAAAATGCAATAAAAATAGAACAGTGTTTCCATCATATATCAGGAATAATTGCAACCAGTTTGAAAGTGATGGCCAATTCTACGTTCCGGGCAACCTAGGCTTCACTCTAGGGCGTTGCTCCACCAGATCGAATAGTTAGTGCCTTAGAAGTCAACGCCAGAAGCATAAAATACAATATAAATACAACAGTTTTTCCATCGTATAAACGAATAATTGCAATCAGTATGAAACTTATGGTCATTTGTACTTTCCGAGCAACCTAGGCTTCACCCTAGGGCGTTGCTCCAACAGATTGAGTAGTTAGGGCCTTACATGTCAACGCCCGAAACATAAAATGCAATAAAAATACAACTGTGTTTCCATCATATAACAGGAATAATTGCAACCAGTTTGAAAGTGATGGCCAATTCTACGTTCCGGGCAACCTAGACTTCACTCTACGGCGTTGCTCCACCAGACCGAATAGCTAGTGCCTTAGAAGTCAACGCCAGAAGCATAAAATACAATATAAATACAACAGCTTTTCCATCGTATAAAACGAATAATTGCAACCAGTATGAAACTTATGGTCATTTCTACATTCCGGGCAACCTAGGCTTCACCCTAGGGCGTTGCTCCAGCAGACTGAATAGTTAGGGCCTTAGAAGTCAACGCCCGAACCATAAAATGCAAAAAAAATACAACAGTGTTTCCATCATATAACAGGAATAATTGCAACCAGTTTGAAAGTGATGGCCAATTCTACGTTCCGGGCAACCTAGACTTCACTCTACGGCGTTGCTCCACCAGATCGAATAGTTAGTGCCTTAGAAGTCAACGCCAGAAGCATAAAATACAATATAAATACAACAGCTTTTCCATCGTATAAAACGAATAATTGCAACCAGTATGAAACTTATGGTCATTTCTACTTTCCGAGCAACCTAGGCTTCACCCTAGGGCGTTGCTCCAGCAGATTGAATAGTTAGGGCCTTAGAAGTCAACACCCGAACCATAAAATGCAAAAAAAATACAACAGTGTTTCCATCATATATCAGGAATAATTGCATCCAGTTTGAAAGTGATGGCCAATTCTACGTTCCGGGCAACCTAGGTTTCACCCCAGGGCGTCGCTCCACCAGACCGAATAGTTACGGCCTAAGAAGTCAACGCCAGAAGCATAAAATACGATATAAATACAACAGCTTTTCGATCGTGTAAAACGAATAATTGCAACCAGTATGAAACTTATGGTCATCTCTACTTTCCGAGCAAGCTAGGCTTCACCCTAGGGCGTTGCTCCACCAGATCCAAAAGATAGTGCCTTAGAAGTCAACGCCAGAAGCATAAAATGCGATATAAATACAACAGTTTTTGCATCGTATAAAACGAATAATTGCAACCAGTTTGAAAGTGATGGCCAATTCTACGTTCCGCGCAACCTAGGCTTCACACTAGGGCGTTGCTCCACCAGATCGAATAGTTAGTGCCTTAGAAGTCAACGCCAGAAGTATAAAATACAATATAAATACAACAGTTTTTCCATCGTATAAAACGAATAATTGCAACCAGTATGAAACTTATGGTCATTTGTACTTTCCGAGCAACCTAGGCTTCACCCTAGGGCGTTGCTCCAACAGATTGAGTAGTTAGGGCCTTACATGTCAACGCCCGAAACATAAAATGCAATAAAAATACAACTGTGTTTCCATCATATAACAGGAATAATTGCAACCAGTTTGAAAGTGATGGCCAATTCTACGTTCCGGGCAACCTAGACTTCACTCGACGGCGTTGCTCACCAGACCGAATAGCTAGTGCCTTAGAAGTCAACGCCAGAAGCATAAAATACAATATAAATACAACAGCTTTTCCATCGTATAAAACGAATAATTGCAACCAGTATGAAACTTATGGTCATTTCTACTTTCCGGGCAACCTAGGCTTCACCCTAGGGCGTTGCTCCAGCAGATTGAATAGTTAGGGCCTTAGAAGTCAACGCCCGAACCATAAAATGCAATTAAAATACAACAGTGTTTCCATCATATAACAGGAATAATTGCAACCAGTTTGAAAGTGATGGCCAATTCTACGTTCCGGGCAACCTAGGCTTCGCTCTAGCGCGTTGCTCCACCAGATCGAAAAGATAGTGCCTTAGAAGTCAACGCCAGAAGCATTAAAAATGCGATATAAATACAACAGTTTTTCCATCGTATAAAACGAATAATTGCGACCAGTATGAAACTTATGGTCATTTCTACTTTGCGAGCAACCTAGGCTTCACCCTAGGGCGTTGCTCCAACAGATTGAATAGTTAGGGCCTTAGAAGTCAACGCCCGAAACATAAAATGCAAAAAAAAATACAACAGTGTTTCCATCATATATCAGGAATAATTGCAACCAGTTTGAAAGTGATTGCCAATTCTACGTTCCGGGCAACCTAGGTTTCACTCCAGGGCGTTGCTCCTCCAGACCGAATAGTTACGGCCTAAGAAGTCAACGCCAGAAGCATAAAGTACGATATAAATACAACAGTTTTTGCATCGTATAAAACGAATAATTGCAACCAGTTTGAAAGTGATGGTCATTTCTGCTTTCCGGGCAACCTATGCTTCACTCTAGGGCGTTGCTCCACCAGATCGAATAGTTAGTGGCTTAGAAGTCAACGCCAGAAGCATAAAATACAATATAAATACAACAGTTTTTCCATCGTATAAAACGAATAATTGCAACCAGTATGAAACTTATGGACATTTCTACTTTCATAGCTACCTAGGCTTCACCCTAGGGCGTTGCTCTAACAGATTGAATAGTTAGGGCCTTAGAAGTCAACACCCGAACCATAAAATGCAAAAAAAATACGACAGTGTTTCCATCATATATCAGGAATAATTGCAACCAGTTTGAAAGTGATGGCCAATTCTACGTTCCGGGCAACCTAGGTTTCACCCCAGGGCGTCGCACCACCAGACCGAATAGTTACGGCCTAAGAAGTCAACGCCAGAAGCATTAAATACGATCTAAATACAACAGCTTTTCCATCGTATAAAACGAATAATTGCAACCAGTATGAAACTTATGGGCATCTCTACTTTCCGAGCAAGCTAGGCTTCACCCTAGGGCGTTGCTCCACCAGATCGAATAGTTAGTGCCTTAGAAGACAACGCCAGAAGCATAAAATACGATATAAATACAACAGCGTTTGCATCGTATAAAACGAATAATTGCAACCAGTGTGAAAGTTATGGTCATTTCTACATTCCGAGCAACCTAGGATCCACTCTAGGGCGTTGCTCCACCAGATCGAATAGTTAGGTCCTTAGAAGTAAACGCCAGAAGCATAAAATACGATATAAATACAACAACGTTTGCATCGTATAAAACGAATAATTGCAACCAGTGTGAAAGTTATGGTGATTTCTACATTCCGAGCAACCTAGGATCCACTCTAGTGCGTTGCTCCACCAGATCGAATAGTTAGGTCCTTAGAAGTAAACGCCAGAAGCATAAAATGCAATAAAGATACAATAGTGTTTCCATCGTATAAAACGAATAATTGAAACCAGTATGAAACTTATGGTCATTTCTACTTTCCGAGCAAGCTACGCTTCACCCTAGGGCGTTGCTCCAACAGATTCAATAGTTAGGACCTTAGAAGTGAACGCCCGAACCATAAAATGCAAAAAAAATACAACAGTGTTTCCATCATATAACAGGAGTAATTGCAACCAGTTTGAAAGTGATGGCCAATTCTACGCTCCGGGCAACCTAGACTTCACTCTACTGCGTTGCTCCACCAGATCGAATAGTTAGTGCCTTAGAAGTCAACGCCAGAAGCATAAAATACAATATAAATACAACAGCTTTTCCATCGTATAAAACGAATAATTGCAACCAGTGTGAAACTTATGGTCATTTCTACGTTCCGGGCAACCTAGGCTTCAGTCTAGGGCGTTGCTCCACCGAATCGAATAGTTAGCGACTTAGAATTCAACGCCAGAAGCATAAAATACAATAAAAATTCAACAGTTTTTCCATTGCGTAAAGCATATAATGCAACCAGTGTGAAACTTATGGTCATTTCTACGTTCCGTGCAACCTAGGCTTCACTCTAGGGCGTTGGTCCACCAGGCCGAATCGTTTGGACCTAAGAAGTCAACGCCAGAAGCATAAAAGGCAATATAAATACAACAGTCTTTCCAACGTATAAAGCGAATAATTGCAACCAGTGTGAAAGTTATGGTCATTGCTACGTTCGGGCAACCTAGGCTTCACTCTAGGGTGTTTCTCCTCCACATCGAGTAGCTACGACCTTAGAAGTCAACGCCTGAAGCATAAAATACAATATAAATACAACAGCTTTTCCATCGTATAAAACGAATAATTGCAACCAGTGTGAAAGTTATGGTCATTTCTACGTTCCGGGCAACCTAGGCTTCTCTATAGGGCGTCGCTCCTCAACATCGAATAGTTAGGGCCTTAGTAGTCGACGCCCGAAGCATAAAATACAAAATAAATAGAACAGTTTTTCAATTGTATAAAACGAGTAAATGCAACCAGTGTGAAAGTTATGGTCATTTCTACGTTCGGTGCAACCTAGGCTTCACTCTAGTGCGTTGTGCCACCAGATCGAATAGCTAGGGCCTAAGAAGTCAACGACAGAAGCGTAAAATATAATAAAAATACAACAGTTGCTCCATCGTATAACAGGAATAATTGCAACCAGTGTGAAAGTAATGGTCATTACTACGTCGCGGGCAACCTAGGCTTCGCTCTAGGATATTGCACCACCACGTCGTATAGTTAGGGCCTTAGAAAACAACTCGAGACGCATAAAATACAATAAAAATACAACAGTTTTTCTATCGTATAAAAAGAATAATTGCAAACAGTGTGAAAGTAATGGACATTTCTACGTTTCGGGCAACATACGCTTCACTGTTGGACGTTGCCCCACGAGATCGAAGAGCTAAGGCCTAAGAAGTCAATGCCAGAAGACTAAAATACATTACAAGTGCAACAGTTTTTCCATCGTATAATAGGAATAATTGCAACCAGTGTGAAGGTAATGGGCATTTCTACGTTCCGCGCAACCTAGGCTTGACTATAGGGAGTTGCTCCACCAGATCGTATAGTTAGGGCCATAGAAAACAACGACAGAAGCATAAAATATAATAAAAATACAAGAGTATTTCCATCGTATATAAGGAACAATTACAACCAGTATGAAAGTGATGGTCAGTTCTACGTTCCGGGTAACCTAGGCTTCGCTCTAGTGCTTTGTGCCACCAGATCGAATAACTAGGGCCTAAGGAGTCAACGCCAGAAGCATAAAATACTATAAAAATACAACAGTCCTTCCATCGTATAACAGGAGTAATTGCAACCAGTGTGAAAGTAATGGTCATTTCTACGTTCCCTGCAACCTAGGCTTCCCTCTAGGGTGTTGCTCCACCCGATCGAATAGCTAGCGACTAAGAGGTCAGCGCCAGACGCATAAAATACAATAAAGATGCAACTGTTTTTCCATCGTATAACAGGAATAATTGCAACCAGTGTGAAAGTAATGGTCATTTCTACGTTCCGGGCAACCTAGGCTTCGCTCTAGGGCGTTGCTCCACCAGATCGAATAGTTAGCGCCTGAGAAGTCAGCGCCCGAAGCAAAAAACACAATAAAAATACAACAAACTTTCCATAGGATAGCAGGAATAATTGCAGCCAGTGTGAAAGTACTGGTCATTTCTACGTTCCGGGTAACCTAGGCTTCACTCTAGGTCGTTGCTCCACCAGATCGAATAGTTAGGGCCTAAGAAGTCAACGCCAGAACCATAAAGTACAATATAAAGGAACAGTTTTTCCATTGCGTAAAGCGAATAATGCAACCAGTGTGAAAGTTATGGTCATTTCTACGTTCCGTGCAACCTAGGCTTCACGCTAGGGCGTTGGACCACCAGACCGAATAGTTTGGACCTAAGAAGTCGACGCCAGAAGCATAAAATACAATATAAATACAACAGTTTTTCCATTCTATAAAGCGAATAATTGCAACCAGTGTGATGGTTATGGTCATTTCTACGATCCGGGCAAACTAGGCTTCACTCTAGTGCGTTGTGCCGCCACATCGAATAGTTAGGGACTTAGAATTTCAACGCCCGAAGCATAAAATACTATAAAAATACAACAGTCCTTCCATCGTATAACAGGAATAATTGCCACCAGTGTGAAAGTGATGGTCATTTCTACGATCCGGTCAACCCAGGTTTCACCCTAGGGCGTTGTTCCACCAGATCGAACAGTTAGAGCCTGAGAAGTCAACGCCCGAAGCATAAAATCAAATAAAAATAAAACAATTTTTCCATCGTATAACAGGAATAATTGCCACCAGTGTGAAAGTACAGGTCATTTCTACGTTCCGGGTAACCTAGGCTTCACTCTAGGGCGTTGCTCCACCAGATCGAATAGTTAGGGCCTAGGAAGTCATGGCCAGAACCATAAAATACAATATAAATACAACAGTTTTTCCATCGTATAAAACGAATAATTGCAACCAGTGTGAAAGTTATGGTTATTTCTACATTCCGAGCAACCTAGGCTTCACCCTAGGGCGTTGTTCCACCAGATCGAATAGTTAGGTCCTTAGAAGTCATCGCCAGAAGCATAAAATACGATATAAATACAGCAGCTTTTCCATCGTATAAAAGGAATAATTGCAAACAGTGTGAAAGTAATGGTTATTTCTACATTCCGAGCAACCTAGGCTTCACTCTAGGGCGTTGTTCCACCAGATCGAATAGTTAGGGCCTAAGAAGTGAACGCCAGAAGCATTAAATACAATAAAAATACAACAGTTTTTCCATCGTATAACAGGATTAATTGCAACCAGTTTGAAAGTGATGGTCACTTCTACGTTCCGGGCAACCTAGGCTTCACTCTAGGGCGTTGCTACACTAGATCGAATAGCTAGGGCCTTAGAAGTCAACGCCAGAGTCATAAAATACAATATAAATACAACAGCTTTTCCATCGTAAAGAACGTATAATTGCAACCAGTGTGAAAGTTATGGTTATTTCTACATTCCGAGCAACCTAGGCTTCACTCTAGGGCGTTGCTCCACCAGATCGAATAGTTAGGTCCTTAGAAGTCAACGCCAGAAGCATAAAATACGATATAAATACAACAGTTTTTCCATCGTATAAAATGAATGATTGCGAACATTGTAAAAGTAATGGTCATTTCTGCGTGCCTGGCAACCTACGCGTCACTCTAGGGCGTTGCTACTCCTAATCTGATAGCTACGGCCTTAGAAGTTAACGCCGGAAGCATAAAATACAATATAAATACAACAGCTTCGCCATCGTATAAAATGAATAATTGCAAACAGTGTGAAGGTAATGGTCATTTCTACATTCCGAGCAACCTAGGATTCACTCTAGGGCGTTGTTCCACCAGACGGAATAGTTAGGGCCTAAGAAGTCAACGCCAGGAGCATAAAAAACGATATAAATACAACAGCTTTTACACCGTATAAAACGAATAATTGCAACCAGTGTGAAAGTTATGGTCCTCTCTACATTTCGAGCAACCTAGGCTTCACTCTAGGTCGTTGCTCCACCTGATCGAATAGTTAGGGCCTTAGAAGTCAACGCCAGAAGCATAAAATACAATATAAATACTACAGTTATTCCACCATATAAAACGAATAATTGCAACCAGTTTGATAGTGATGGTCATTTCTACGTACCGGGCAACCTAGGCATCACTCTAGGGCGTTGCTCCACCAGATCGAATAGTTAGGGCCTTAGAAGTCAACGCCCGAGGCATAAAGTATAAAATAAATAGAACAGTTTTTCCATCGTATAAAACGAATAATTGCTACCAGTGTGAAAGTTATGGTCATTTCTACTTTCCGGGCAACCTAGACTTCACCCTAGGGCGTTGTTCCACCAGATGGAATAGTTAGGGCCTAAGAAGTCAACGCCAGAAGCATAAAATACGATATAAATACAACAGCTTTTCCATCGTATAAAACGAATAATTGCAACCTGTGTGAAAGTTATGGTCATTTCTACGTTCCGGGCAATCTAGGCTTCCCCCTAGGGCGTTGCTCCAACAGATTGCATAGCTAGGGCCTTAGAAGTCAATGCCCGAAGCATAAAATGCAATAAAGATACAACAGTTTTTCCATCGTATAGCAGGAATAATCTGCAACCAGTGTGAAGGTTATGGTCATATCTACGTTCCGGGCAACCTAGGCATCACTGTAGGGCGTTGTTCCACCAGATCGAATAGTTAGGGCCCAAGAAGTGAACGCCAGAAGCATAAAATACGATATAAATACAACAGCTTTTCCATCCTATAAAAGGAATAATTGCAAACAGTGTGAAAGTAATGGTCATTTCCACGTTCCGGGCAACCTAGGCTTCACTCTAGGGCGTTGCTCCACCAGATCGAATAGTTAGGGCCTAAGAAGTCAACACCAGAAGAATAAAATACAAAATAAATACAACAGGCTTTACACCGTATAAACCGAATAATTGCAAGCTGTGTGAAGGTTATGGTCATATCTACGTTCCGGGCAACCTAGGCTTCACTGTGGGGCGTTGCTCCACCAGATTGAAGTGTTAGGGCCTAAGAAGTCAACGCTCGAAGCATAAAATACAATAGAAATACAACAGTTTTTCCATCGTATAAAACGAATAATTGCAACCATTATGAAACCTATGGTCATTTCTACGTTCCGGGCAACCTAGGCTTCACTCTATGGCGTTCTTCCACCACATCGAATAGCTACGGCCACAGAAGTCAACGCCTGAAGCATAAAATACAATAAAAATGCAACAGTCTTTCCATCCTATAACAGGAATAATTGCAACCCGTGTGAAAGTGATGGTCATTTCTACGTTCCAGGCAACCTAGGCTTCACTCTAGGGCGTTGTTCCACCAGATCGAATAGTTAGGGCCTGAGAAGTCAACACCAGAAGCATAAAATACAATATAAATATAACAGTTTTTCCATCGTATAAAACGAATAATAGCATCCAGTGTGAAAGTTATGGTCATTTCTACGTTCCGGGCAACCTAGGCTTCACTCTAGGGCGTTGCTCCACCAGATCAAACAGTTAGGGCCTTAGAAGTCAACGCCCGAAGCATAAAATACAAAGTAGATACAACAGTTTTTCCATTGTATCAAACGAATAACTGCTACCAGCGTAAAAGTTATGGTCATTTCTACGTTCCGGGCAACCTAGGCTTCACCCTAGGCCGTTGTTCCACCAGATCGAATAGTTAGGGCCTAAGAAGTGAACGCCAGAAGCATAAAATGCAATAAAAATACAACAGTCTTTCCAACCTATAACAGGAATAATTGCAATCCGTGTGAAAGTGATGGTCATTTGTACGTTCCAGGCAACCTAGGCTTCACTCTAGGGCGATGCTCCACCAGATCGAATAGTTAGGGCCTAAGAAGTCAACGCCAGAAGCATAAAATACAATATAAATACAACAGTTTTTCCATCGTATAAAACGAGTAATTGCTACCAGTGTGAAAGTTATGGTCATTTCTACGTTCCGGGCGCCCTAGGTTTCACTCCAGGGCGTTGCTCCACCAGATCGAATAGTTACGGCCTATGAAGTCAACGCCAGAAGCATAAAATACAATATAAATACAACAGTTTTTCCATCATATAAAACGAATGATAGCAACCAGTGTGAAAGTTACGGTCATTTCTACGTTCCGCGCAATCTTGGCTTTACCCTAGCGCGTTTTTCCACCAGATGGAATAGTTAGGGCCTAAGAAGTCAACGCCAGAAGCATAAAATACGATATAAATACAACAGCTTTTCCATCGTATAAAACGAATAATTGCAACCAGCGTGAAAGTTATGGTCCTCTCTACATTTCGAGCAACCTAGGCTTCACTCTAGGGCGTTGCTCCACCTGATCGAATAGTTAGGGCCTTAGAAGTCAACGCCAGAAGCATAAAATACAATATAAATACTACAGTTATTCCACCATATAAAACGAATAATTGCAACCAGTTTGATAGTGATGGTCATTTCTACGTACCGGGCAACCTAGGCATCACTCTAGGGCGTTGCTCCACCAGATCGAATAGTTAGGGCCTTAGAAGTCAATGCCCGAGGCATAAAGTATAAAATAAATAGAACAGTTTTTCCATCGTATAAAACGAATAATTGCTACCAGTGTGAAAGTTATGGTCATTTCTACTTTCCGGGCAACCTGGACTTCACCCTAGGGCGTTGTTCCACCAGATGGAATAGTTAGGGCCTAAGAAGTCAACGCCAGAAGCATAAAATACGATATAAATACAACAGCTTTTCCATCGTATAAAACGAATAATTGCAACCTGTGTGAAAGTTATGGTCATTTCTACGTTCCGGGCAACCTAGGCTTCCCCCTAGGGCGTTGGTCCAACAGATTGCATGGCCAGGGCCTTAGAAGTCAATGCCCGAAGCATAAAATGCAATAAAGATACAACAGTTTTTCCATCGTATAGCAGGAATAATTTGCAACCAGTGTGAAGGTTATGGTCATATCTACGTTCCGGGCAGCCTAGGCATCACTGTAGGGCGTTGTTCCACCAGATCGAATAGTTAGGGCCTAAGAAGTGAACGCCAGAAGCATAAAATACAATATAAATACAGCAGCTTTTCCATCCTATAAAAGGAATAATTGCAAACAGTGTGAAAGTAATGGTCATTTCCACTTTCCGTGCAACCTAGGCTTCACTCTAGGGCGTTGCTCCACCAGATCGAATAGTTAGGGCCTAAGAAGTCAACACCAGAAGAATAAAATACAAAATAAATACAACAGCCTTTACACCCTATAAACCGAATAATTGCAACCTGTGTGAAGGTTATGGTCATATCTACGTTCCGGGCAACCTAGGCTTCACTGTGGGGCGTTGCTCCACCAGATTGAAGTGTTAGGGCCTAAGAAGTCAACGCTCGAAGCATAAAATACAATAGAAATACAACAGTTTTTCCATCGTATAAAACGAATAATTGCAACCATTATGAAACCTATGGTCATTTCTACGTTCCGGGCAACCTAGGCTTCACTCTATGGCGTTCTTCCACCACATCGAATAGCTACGGCCTCAGAAGTCAACGCCTGAAGCATAAAATACAATAAAAATGCAACAGTCTTTCCATCCTATAACAGGAATAATTGCAACCCGTGTGAAAGTGATGGTCATTTCTACGTTCCAGGCAACCTAGGCTTCACTCTAGGGCGTTGTTCCACCAGATCGAATAGTTAGGGCCTGAGAAGTCAACACCAGAAGCATAAAATACAATATAAATATAACAGTTTTTCCATCGTATAAAACGAATAATAGCATCCAGTGTGAAAGTTATGGTCATTTCTACGTTCCGGGCAACCTAGGCTTCACCCTAGGGCGTTGTTCCACCAGATCGAATAGTTAGGGCCTATGAAGTGAACGCCAGAAGCATAAAATGCAATAAAAATACAATAGTCTTTCCAACCTATAACAGGAATAATTGCAATCCGTGTGAAAGTGATGGTCATTTGTACGTTCCAGGCAACCTAGGCTTCACTCTAGGGCGATGCTCCACCAGATCGAATAGTTAGGGCCTAAGAAGTCAACGCCAGAAGCATAAAATACAATATAAATACAACAGTTTTTCCATTGTATAAAACGAATAATTGCTACCAGTGTAAAAGATATTGTCATTTCTACGTTCCGGGAAACCTAGGCTTCACCCTAGGGCGTTGTTCCACCAGGTCGAATAGTTAGGGCCTAAGAAGTCAACGCCCGAAGCATAAAATGCAATAAAGATGCAAAAGTTTTTCCCTCACATAACAGGAATAATTACCACCAGTGTGAAAGCTATGGTCATTTCTATATTCCGAGCAATCTACGCTTCACTCTAGGGCGTTGCTCCACCAGATCGAATAGCTAGGTCCTTAGAAGTCAACGCCAGAATCATAAAATACGTTATAAATACAACAGCTTTTCCATGGTATAAAAGGAATAATTGCAAACAGTGTGAAAGCAATGGTCATTTCTACGTTCCGGGCAACCTACGCTTCACTCTAGGGCGTTGCTCCGCCAGATCGAATAGCTAGGGACTTAGAATTCAATGCCAGGAGCATAAAATGCAATATAAATAGAACAGCTTTTCCATCGTTTACAACGAATAATAGCAACCAGTGTGAAAGTTATGGTCATTTCTACGTTCCGGGCAACCTAGGCTTCACTCTAGGGCGTTGCTCCACCAGATCGAATAGTTAGGGCCTTAGAAGTCAACGCCCGAAGCATAAAATGCAATAAAGATGCAAAAGTTTTTCCATCACATAACAGGAATAATTACCACCAGTGTGAAGGTAATGGTATGGTCTACGTTCCGGGCAACCTAGGCTTCACTCTAGGGTGGTGCTCCACCAGATCAAAGAGTTAGGGCCTAAGAAGTCAACGCCAGAAGAATAAAATACGATATAAGTACAACAGTTTTTCCATCGTATAAAATGAATGATTGCGAACATTGTGAAAGTAGTGGTCATTTCTGCGTGCCTGGCAACCTACGCGTCACTCTAGGGCGTTGCTACTCCTAATCTGATAGCTACGGCCTTAGAAGTTAACGCCGGAAGCATAAAATACAATATAAATACAACAGCTTCGCCATCGTATAAAATGAATAATTGCAAACAGTGTGAAGGTAATGGTCATTTCTACATTCCGAGCAACCTAGGATTCACTCTAGGGCGTTGTTCCACCCGACGGAATAGTTAGGGCCTAAGAAGTCAACGCCAGGAGCATAAAAAACGATATTAATACAACAGCTTTTACACCGTATAAAACGAATAATTGCAACCTGTGTGAAGGTTATGGTCATACCTACGTTCCGGGCAACCTAGGCTTCACTGTAGGGCGTTGCTCCACCAGATCGAATTGTTAGGGCCTAAGAAGTCAACGCCAGAAGCATTAAATACAATATAAATACAACAGTTTTTCCATCGTATAAAACTAATAATTGCAACCAGTGTGAAAGTTATGGTCATTTCTACATTCCGAGCAGCCTAGGCTTCACTCTAGGGCGTTGCTCCAACAGATTGAATAGTTAGGGCCTTAGAAGTCAACGCCCGAAGCATAAAATGCAATAAAAATACAACAGTTTTTCCATTGTATAAAACGAATAATTGCTACCAGTGTAAAAGTTATGGTCATTTCTACGTTCCGGGCAACCTAGGCTTCACCCTTGGGCGTTGTTCCACCAGATCGAATAGTTAGGGCCTAAGAAGTGAACGCCAGAAGCATAAAATACAATATAAATACAACAGTTTTTCCATCGTATAAAACGAATAATTGCAACCAGTGTGAAAGTTATGGTTATTTCTACATTCCGAGCAACCTAGGCTTCACTCTAGGGCGTTGCTCCAACAGATTTAATAGTTAGGGCCTTAGAAGTCAACGCCCGAAGCATAAAATGCAATAAGAATACAACAGTTTTTCCATCGTATAACAGGATTAATTGCAACCAGTTTGAAAGTGATGGTCATTTCTACATTCCGAGCAACCTAGGATTCACTCTAGGGCGTTGTTCCACCAGACGGAATAGTTAGGGCCTAAGAAGTCAACGCCAGGAGCATAAAAAACGATATAAATACAACAGCTTTTCCATCGTATAAAACGAATAATTGCAACCAGTGTGGAAGTTATGGTCATTTCTACGTTCCGGGCAACCTAGGCTTCACTCTAGGGCGGTGCTCCACCAAATCGAGTAGCTAGGGCCTTAGAAGTCAGCGCCAGAAGCATAAAATACAATAAAGATGCAAAAGCTTTTCCATCGTATAACAGGAATAACTGCAAACAGTATGAAAGTACTTGTCATTTCTACGTTCCGGGTAACCTAGGTTTCACTCCAGGGCGTTGCTCCACCAGATCGAATAGCTAGGGACTTTGAATTCAACGCCATAAGAATAAAATACAATATAAGTACAACAGTTTTACCATCGTATAAAATGAATAATTGCAACCAGTGTGAAAGTTAAGGTCATTTCTACATTTCGAGCAACCTAGGCTTCACTCTAGGGCGTTGCTCCACCTGATCGAATAGTTAGGGCCTTAGAAGTCCACGCCTGAAGCATTAAATACAAAATAAATAGAACAGCTTTTCCATTGTATAAAACGAATAATTGCTACCAGTGTGAAAGTTATGGTCATTTCTACGTTCCGCGCAACCTGGGCTTTACTCTAGGGCGTTGCTCCACCTGATGGAATAGTTAGGGCCTAAGAAGTGAACGCCAGAAGCATAAAATGCAATAAAAATACAACAGTCTTTCCATCCTATAACAGGAATAATTGCAATCCGTGTGAAAGTGATGGTCATTTGTACGTTACAGGCAACCTAGGCTTCACTCTAGGGCGTTGCTCCACCAGATCGAATTGTTAGGGCCAAAGAAGTCAACGCCCGAAGCATAAAATACAAAATAAATAGAACAGTTTTTCCATCGTATAAAACGAATAATTGCAACCAGTGTGAAAGTTATGGTCATTTCTACATTCCGAGCAACCTAGGCTTCACTCTAGGGCGTTGTTCTACCAGATCGAATTGTTAGGGCCTAAGAAGTCAACGCCAGAAGCATTAAATACAATATAAATACAACAGTTTTTCCATCGTATAAAACTAATAATTGCAACCAGTGTGAAAGTTATCGTCATTTCTACATTCCGAGCAGCCTAGGCTTCACTCTAGGGCGTTGCTCCAACAGATTGAATAGTTAGGGCCTTAGAAGTCAACGCCCGAAGCATAAAATGCAAAATAAATAGAACAGTTTTTCCATTGTATAAAACGAATAATTGCTACCAGTGTAAAAGTTATGGTCATTTCTACGTTCCGGGCAACCTAGGCTTCACCCTTGGGCGTTGTTCCACCAGATCGAATAGTTAGGGCCTAAGAAGTGAACGCCAGAAGCATAAAATACAATATAAATACAACAGTTTTTCCATCGTATAAAACGAATAATTGCAACCAGTGTGAAAGTTATGGTTATTTCTACATTCCGAGCAACCTAGGCTTCACTCTAGGGCGTTGCTCCAACAGATTGAATAGTTAGGGCCTTAGAAGTCAACGCCCGAAGCATAAAATGCAATAAGAATACAAGAGTTTTTCCATCGTATAACAGGATTAATTGCAACCAGTTTGAAAGTGATGGTCATTTCTACATTCCGAGCAACCTAGGATTCACTCTAGGGCGTTGTTCCACCAGACGGAATAGTTAGGGCCTAAGAAGTCAACGCCAGGAGCATAAAAAACGATATAAATACAACAGCTTTTCCATCGTATAAAACGAATAATTGCAACCCGTGTAAAAGTTATGGTCATTTCTACGTTCCGGGCAACCTAGGCTTCACCCTTGGGCGTTGTTCCACCAGATCGAATAGTTGGGGCCTAAGAAGTGAACGCCAGAAGCATAAAATACAATATAAATACAACAGTTTTTCCATCGTATAAAACGAATAATTGCAACCAGTGTGAAAGTTATGGTTATTTCTACATTCCGAGCAACCTAGGCTTCACCCTAGGGCGTTGTTCCACCAGATCGAGTAGTTAGGTCCTTAGAAGTCATCGCCAGAAACATAAAATACGATATAAATACAGCAGCTTTTCCATCGTATAAAAGGAATAATTGCAAACAGTGTGAAAGTAATGGTTATTTCTCCATTCCGAGCAACCTAGGCTTCACTCTAGGGCGTTGTTCCACCAGATCGAATAGTTAGGGCCTAAGAAGTGAACGCCAGAAGCATTAAATACAATAAAAATACAACAGTTTTTCCATCGTATAACAGGATTAATTGCAACCAGTTTGAAAGTGATGGTCACTTCTACGTTCCGGGCAACCTAGGCTTCACTCTAGGGCGTTGCTACACTAGATCGAATAGCTAGGGCCTTAGAAGTCAACGCCAGAGTCATAAAATACAATATAAATACAACAGCTTTTCCATCGTAAAGAACGTATAATTGCAACCAGTGTGAAAGTTATGGTTATTTCTACATTCCGAGCAACCTAGGCTTCACTCTAGGGCGTTGCTCCACCAGATCGAATAGTTAGGTCCTTAGAAGTCAACGCCAGAAGCATAAAATACGATATAAATACAACAGCTTTTGCATCGTATAAAAGGAATAATTGCAACCAGTGTGAAAGTAATGATCATTACTACATTCCGAGCAACCTAGGCTTCACTCTAGGGCGTTGCTCCAACAGATTGAATAGTTAGGGCCTTAGAAGTCAACGCCCAAAGCATAAAATGCAATAAAAATACAACAGTTTTTCCATCGTATAACAGGATTAATTGCAACCAGTTTGAAAGTGATGGTCATTTCTACGTTCCGGGCAACCTAGGCTTCAGTCTAGGGCGTTGCTCCACCAGATCAAACAGTTAGGGCCTAAGAAGTCAACGCCAGAAGCATAAAATACAATATAAATACAACAGTTTTTCCATTGTATAAAACGAATAATTGCTACCAGTGTAAAAGTTATGGTCATTTCTACGTTCCGGGCAACCTAGGCTTCAGCCTAGGGCGATGTTCCACCAGGTCGAATAGTTAGGGCCTAAGAAGTGAACGCCAGAAGCATAAAATACAATATAAATACAACAGCTTTTCCATCGTATAAAACGAATAATTGCAACCAGTGTGAAAGTTATGGTCATTTCTACATTCCGAGCAACCTAGGCTTCACTCTAGGGCGTTGCTCCGCCAGATCGAATAGCTAGGGACTTAGAATTCAATGCCAGGAGCATAAAATGCAATATAAATAGAACAGCTTTTCCATCGTTTACAACGAATAATAGCAACCAGTGTGAAAGTTATGGTCATTTCTACGTTCCGGGCAACCTAGGCTTCACTCTAGGGCGTTGCTCCACCAGATCGAATAGTTAGGGCCTTAGAAGTCAACGCCCGAAGCATAAAATGCAATAAAGATGCTAAAGTTTTTCCATCACATAACAGGAATAATTACCACCAGTGTGAAGGTAATGGTATGGTCTACGTTCCTTGCAACCTAGGCTTCACTCTAGGGCGGTGCTCCACCAGATCAAAGAGTTAGGGCCTAAGAAGTCAACGCCAGAAGAATAAAATACGATATAAGTACAACAGTTTTTCCATCGTATAAAATGAATGATTGCGAACATTGTGAAAGTAATGGTCATTTCTGCGTGCCTGGCAACCTACGCGTCACTCTAGGGCGTTGCTACTCCTAATCTGATAGCTACGGCCTTAGAAGTTAACGCCGGAAGAATAAAATACAATATAAATACAACAGCTTCGCCATCGTATAAAATGAATAATTGCAAACAGTGTGAAGGCAATGGTCATTTCTACATTCCGAGCAACCTAGGATTCACTCTAGGGCGTTGTTCCACCAGACGGAATAGTTAGGGCCTAAGAAGTCAACGCCAGGAGCATAAAAAACGATATAAATACAACAGCTTTTACACCGTATAAAACGAATAATTGCAACCTGTGTGAAGGTTATGGTCATACCTACGTTCCGGGCAACCTAGTCTTCACTGTAGGGCGTTGCTCCACCAGATTGAATAGTTAGGGCCTAAGAAGTCAACGCCAGAAGCATTAAATACAATAAAAATACAACAGTTTTTCCATTGTATAAAACGAATAATTGCTACCAGTGTAAAAGATATTGTCATTTCTACGTTCCGGGAAACCTATGCTTCACCCTAGGGCGTTGTTCCACCAGGTCGAATAGTTAGGGCCTAAGAAGTCAACGCCCGAAGCATAAAATGCAATAAAGATGCAAAAGTTTTTCCCTCACATAACAGGAATAATTACCACCAGTGTGAAAGCTATGGTCATTTGTACGTTCCAGGCAACCTAGGCTTCACTCTAGGGCGATGCTCCACCAGATCGAATAGTTAGGGCCTAAGAAGTCAACGCCAGAAGCATAAAATACAATATAAATACAACAGTTTTTCCATTGTATAAAACGAATAATTGCTACCAGTGTAAAAGATATTGTCATTTCTACGTTCCGGGAAACCTAGGCTTCACCCTAGGGCGTTGTTCCACCAGGTCGAATAGTTAGGGCCTAAGAAGTCAACGCCCGAAGCATAAAATGCAATAAAGATGCAAAAGTTTTTCCCTCACATAACAGGAATAATTACCACCAGTGTGAAAGCTATGGTCATTTCTATATTCCGAGCAATCTACGCTTCACTCTAGGGCGTTGCTCCACCAGATCGAATAGCTAGGTCCTTAGAAGTCAACGCCAGAATCATAAAATACGTTATAAATACAACAGCTTTTCCATGGTATAAAAGGAATAATTGCAAACAGTGTGAAAGCAATGGTCATTCCTACGTTCCGGGCAACCTACGCTTCACTCTAGGGCGTTGCTCCGCCAGATCGAATAGCTAGGGACTTAGAATTCAATGCCAGGAGCATAAAATGCAATATAAATAGAACAGCTTTTCCATCGTTTACAACGAATAATAGCAACCAGTGTGAAAGTTATGGTCATTTCTACGTTCCGGGCAACCTAGGCTTCACTCTAGGGCGTTGCTCCACCAGATCGAATAGTTAGGGCCTTAGAAGTCAACGCCCGAAGCATAAAATGCAATAAAGATGCAAAAGTTTTTCCATCACATAACAGGAATAATTACCACCAGTGTGAAGGTAATGGTATGGTCTACGTTCCGGGCAACCTAGGCTTCACTCTAGGGTGGTGCTCCACCAGATCAAAGAGTTAGGGCCTAAGAAGTCAACGCCAGAAGAATAAAATACGATATAAGTACAACAGTTTTTCCATCGTATAAAATGAATGATTGCGAACATTGTGAAAGTAGTGGTCATTTCTGCGTGCCTGGCAACCTACGCGTCACTCTAGGGCGTTGCTACTCCTAATCTGATAGCTACGGCCTTAGAAGTTAACGCCGGAAGCATAAAATACAATATAAATACAACAGCTTCGCCATCGTATAAAATGAATAATTGCAAACAGTGTGAAGGTAATGGTCATTTCTACATTCCGAGCAACCTAGGATTCACTCTAGGGCGTTGTTCCACCCGACGGAATAGTTAGGGCCTAAGAAGTCAACGCCAGGAGCATAAAAAACGATATTAATACAACAGCTTTTACACCGTATAAAACGAATAATTGCAACCTGTGTGAAGGTTATGGTCATACCTACGTTCCGGGCAACCTAGGCTTCACTGTAGGGCGTTGCTCCACCAGATCGAATTGTTAGGGCCTAAGAAGTCAACGCCAGAAGCATTAAATACAATATAAATACAACAGTTTTTCCATCGTATAAAACTAATAATTGCAACCAGTGTGAAAGTTATGGTCATTTCTACATTCCGAGCAGCCTAGGCTTCACTCTAGGGCGTTGCTCCAACAGATTGAATAGTTAGGGCCTTAGAAGTCAACGCCCGAAGCATAAAATGCAATAAAAATACAACAGTTTTTCCATTGTATAAAACGAATAATTGCTACCAGTGTAAAAGTTATGGTCATTTCTACGTTCCGGGCAACCTAGGCTTCACCCTTGGGCGTTGTTCCACCAGATCGAATAGTTAGGGCCTAAGAAGTGAACGCCAGAAGCATAAAATAGAATATAAATACAACAGTTTTTCCATCGTATAAAACGAATAATTGCAACCAGTGTGAAAGTTATGGTTATTTCTACATTCCGAGCAACCTAGGCTTCACTCTAGGGCGTTGCTCCAACAGATTTAATAGTTAGGGCCTTAGAAGTCAACGCCCGAAGCATAAAATGCAATAAGAATACAACAGTTTTTCCATCGTATAACAGGATTAATTGCAACCAGTTTGAAAGTGATGGTCATTTCTACATTCCGAGCAACCTAGGATTCACTCTAGGGCGTTGTTCCACCAGACGGAATAGTTAGGGCCTAAGAAGTCAACGCCAGGAGCATAAAAAACGATATAAATACAACAGCTTTTCCATCGTATAAAACGAATAATTGCAACCAGTGTGGAAGTTATGGTCATTTCTACGTTCCGGGCAACCTAGGCTTCACTCTAGGGCGGTGCTCCACCAAATCGAGTAGCTAGGGCCTTAGAAGTCAGCGCCAGAAGCATAAAATACAATAAAGATGCAAAAGCTTTTCCATCGTATAACAGGAATAACTGCAAACAGTATGAAAGTACTTGTCATTTCTACGTTCCGGGTAACCTAGGTTTCACTCCAGGGCGTTGCTCCACCAGATCGAATAGCTAGGGACTTTAAATTCAACGCCATAAGAATAAAATACAATATAAGTACAACAGTTTTACCATCGTATAAAATGAATAATTGCAACCAGTGTGAAAGTTAAGGTCATTTCTACATTTCGAGCAACCTAGGCTTCACTCTAGGGCGTTGCTCCACCTGATCGAATAGTTAGGGCCTTAGAAGTCCACGCCTGAAGCATTAAATACAAAATAAATAGAACAGCTTTTCCATTGTATAAAACGAATAATTGCTACCAGTGTGAAAGTTATGGTCATTTCTACGTTCCGCGCAACCTGGGCTTTACTCTAGGGCGTTGCTCCACCTGATGGAATAGTTAGGGCCTAAGAAGTGAACGCCAGAAGCATAAAATGCAATAAAAATACAACAGTCTTTCCATCCTATAACAGGAATAATTGCAATCCGTGTGAAAGTGATGGTCATTTGTACGTTACAGGCAACCTAGGCTTCACTCTAGGGCGTTGCTCCACCAGATCGAATTGTTAGGGCCAAAGAAGTCAACGCCCGAAGCATAAAATACAAAATAAATATAACAGTTTTTCCATCGTATAAAACGAATAATTGCAACCAGTGTGAAAGTTATGGTCATTTCTACATTCCGAGCAACCTAGGCTTCACTCTAGGGCGTTGTTCTACCAGATCGAATTGTTAGGGCCTAAGAAGTCAACGCCAGAAGCATTAAATACAATATAAATACAACAGTTTTTCCATCGTATAAAACTAACAATTGCAACCAGTGTGAAAGTTATCGTCATTTCTACATTCCGAGCAGCCTAGGCTTCACTCTAGGGCGTTGCTCCAACAGATTGAATAGTTAGGGCCTTAGAAGTCAACGCCCGAAGCATAAAATGCAATAAAAATACAACAGTTTTTCCATCGTATACCAGGATTAATTGCAACCAGTTTGAAAGCGATGGTCATTTCTACGTTCCGGGCAACCTAGGCTTCACTCTAGGGCGTTGCTCCACTAGATCGAATAGTTAGGGCCATAGAAGACAACGCCAGAAGCATAAAATACGATATAAATACAACAGCTTTTCAATCGTATAAAAGGAATAATTGCAAACAGTGTGAAAGTAATGGTCATTTCTACGTTCCGGGCAACCTAGGCTTCACCCTAGGGCGTTGCTCCACCAGATTAAACAGTTTGGGCCTTAGAAGTCAACGCCCGAAGCATAAAATACAAAATAAATAGAACAGTTTTTCCATTGTATAAAACGAATAATTGCTACCAGTGTAAAAGTTATGGTCATTTCTACGTTCCGGGCAACCTAGGCTTCACCCTTGGGCGTTGTTCCACCAGATCGAATAGTTAGGGCCTAGGAAGTGAACGCCAGAAGCATAAAATACAATATAAATACAACAGTTTTTCCATCGTATAAAACGAATAATTGCAACCAGTGTGAAAGTTATGGTTATTTCTACATTCCGAGCAACCTAGGCTTCACTCTAGGGCGTTGCTCCAACAGATTGAATAGTTAGGGCCTTAGAAGTCAACGCCCGAAGCATAAAATGCAATAAGAATACAAGAGTTTTTCCATCGTATAACAGGATTAATTGCAACCAGTTTGAAAGTGATGGTCATTTCTACATTCCGAGCAACCTAGGATTCACTCTAGGGCGTTGTTCCACCAGACGGAATAGTTAGGGCCTAAGAAGTCAACGCCAGGAGCATAAAAAACGATATAAATACAACAGCTTTTCCATCGTATAAAACGAATAATTGCAACCCGTGTAAAAGTTATGGTCATTTCTACGTTCCGGGCAACCTAGGCTTCACCCTTGGGCGTTGTTCCACCAGATCGAATAGTTGGGGCCTAAGAAGTGAACGCCAGAAGCATAAAATACAATATAAATACAACAGTTTTTCCATCGTATAAAACGAATAATTGCAACCAGTGTGAAAGTTATGGTTATTTCTACATTCCGAGCAACCTAGGCTTCACCCTAGGGCGTTGTTCCACCAGATCGAGTAGTTAGGTCCTTAGAAGTCATCGCCAGAAACATAAAATACGATATAAATACAGCAGCTTTTCCATCGTATAAAAGGAATAATTGCAAACAGTGTGAAAGTAATGGTTATTTCTCCATTCCGAGCAACCTAGGCTTCACTCTAGGGCGTTGTTCCACCAGATCGAATAGTTAGGGCCTAAGAAGTGAACGCCAGAAGCATTAAATACAATAAAAATACAACAGTTTTTCCATCGTATAACAGGATTAATTGCAACCAGTTTGAAAGTGATGGTCACTTCTACGTTCCGGGCAACCTAGGCTTCACTCTAGGGCGTTGCTACACTAGATCGAATAGCTAGGGCCTTAGAAGTCAACGCCAGAGTCATAAAATACAATATAAATACAACAGCTTTTCCATCGTAAAGAACGTATAATTGCAACCAGTGTGAAAGTTATGGTTATTTCTACATTCCGAGCAACCTAGGCTTCACTCTAGGGCGTTGCTCCACCAGATCGAATAGTTAGGTCCTTAGAAGTCAACGCCAGAAGCATAAAATACGATATAAATACAACAGCTTTTGCATCGTATAAAAGGAATAATTGCAACCAGTGTGAAAGTAATGATCATTACTACATTCCGAGCAACCTAGGCTTCACTCTAGGGCGTTGCTCCAACAGATTGAATAGTTAGGGCCTTAGAAGTCAACGCCCAAAGCATAAAATGCAATAAAAATACAACAGTTTTTCCATCGTATAACAGGATTAATTGCAACCAGTTTGAAAGTGATGGTCATTTCTACGTTCCGGGCAACCTAGGCTTCAGTCTAGGGCGTTGCTCCACCAGATCAAACAGTTAGGGCCTAAGAAGTCAACGCCAGAAGCATAAAATACAATATAAATACAACAGTTTTTCCATTGTATAAAACGAATAATTGCTACCAGTGTAAAAGTTATGGTCATTTCTACGTTCCGGGCAACCTAGGCTTCAGCCTAGGGCGATGTTCCACCAGGTCGAATAGTTAGGGCCTAAGAAGTGAACGCCAGAAGCATAAAATACAATATAAATACAACAGCTTTTCCATCGTATAAAACGAATAATTGCAACCAGTGTGAAAGTTATGGTCATTTCTACATTCCGAGCAACCTAGGCTTCACTCTAGGGCGTTGCTCCGCCAGATCGAATAGCTAGGGACTTAGAATTCAATGCCAGGAGCATAAAATGCAATATAAATAGAACAGCTTTTCCATCGTTTACAACGAATAATAGCAACCAGTGTGAAAGTTATGGTCATTTCTACGTTCCGGGCAACCTAGGCTTCACTCTAGGGCGTTGCTCCACCAGATCGAATAGTTAGGGCCTTAGAAGTCAACGCCCGAAGCATAAAATGCAATAAAGATGCTAAAGTTTTTCCATCACATAACAGGAACAATTACCACCAGTGTGAAGGTAATGGTATGGTCTACGTTCCTTGCAACCTAGGCTTCACTCTAGGGCGGTGCTCCACCAGATCAAAGAGTTAGGGCCTAAGAAGTCAACGCCAGAAGAATAAAATACGATATAAGTACAACAGTTTTTCCATCGTATAAAATGAATGATTGCGAACATTGTGAAAGTAATGGTCATTTCTGCGTGCCTGGCAACCTACGCGTCACTCTAGGGCGTTGCTACTCCTAATCTGATAGCTACGGCCTTAGAAGTTAACGCCGGAAGAATAAAATACAATATAAATACAACAGCTTCGCCATCGTATAAAATGAATAATTGCAAACAGTGTGAAGGTAATGGTCATTTCTACATTCCGAGCAACCTAGGATTCACTCTAGGGCGTTGTTCCACCAGACGGAATAGTTAGGGCCTAAGAAGTCAACGCCAGGAGCATAAAAAACGATATAAATACAACAGCTTTTACACCGTATAAAACGAATAATTGCAACCTGTGTGAAGGTTATGGTCATACCTACGTTCCGGGCAACCTAGTCTTCACTGTAGGGCGTTGCTCCACCAGATTGAATAGTTAGGGCCTAAGAAGTCAACGCCAGAAGCATTAAATACAATAAAAATACAACAGTTTTTCCATTGTATAAAACGAATAATTGCTACCAGTGTAAAAGTTATGGTCATTTCTACGTTCCGGGCAACCTAGGCTTCACCCTTGGGCGTTGTTCTACCAGATCGAATAGTTAGGGCCTAAGAAGTGAACGCCAGAAGCATAAAATACAATATAAATACAACAGTTTTTCCATCGTATAAAACGAATAATTGCAACCAGTGTGAAAGTTATGGTTATTTCTACATTCCGAGGAACCTAGGCTTCACTCTAGGGCGTTGCTCCAACAGATTGAATAGTTAGGTCCTTAGAAGTCAACGCCAGAAGCATAAAATACGATATAAATACAACAGCTTTTGCATCGTATAAAAGGAATAATTGCAACCAGTGTGAAAGTAATGATCATTACTACATTCCGAGCAACCTAGGCTTCACTCTAGGGCGTTGCTCCAACAGATTGAATAGTTAGGGCCTTAGAAGTCAACGCCCAAAGCATAAAATGCAATAAAAATACAACAGTTTTTCCATCGTATAACAGGATTAATTGCAACCAGTTTGAAAGTGATGGTCATTTCTACGTTCCGGGCAACCTAGGCTTCAGTCTAGGGCGTTGCTCCACCAGATCAAACAGTTAGGGCCTAAGAAGTCAACGCCAGAAGCATAAAATACAATATAAATACAACAGTTTTTCCATTGTATAAAACGAATAATTGCTACCAGTGTAAAAGTTATGGTCATTTCTACGTTCCGGGCAACCTAGGCTTCAGCCTAGGGCGATGTTCCACCAGGTCGAATAGTTAGGGCCTAAGAAGTGAACGCCAGAAGCATAAAATACAATATAAATACAACAGCTTTTCCATCGTATAAAACGAATAATTGCAACCAGTGTGAAAGTTATGGTCATTTCTACATTCCGAGCAACCTAGGCTTCACTCTAGGGCGTTGCTCCGCCAGATCGAATAGCTAGGGACTTAGAATTCAATGCCAGGAGCATAAAATGCAATATAAATAGAACAGCTTTTCCATCGTTTACAACGAATAATAGCAACCAGTGTGAAAGTTATGGTCATTTCTACGTTCCGGGCAACCTAGGCTTCACTCTAGGGCGTTGCTCCACCAGATCGAATAGTTAGGGCCTTAGAAGTCAACGCCCGAAGCATAAAATGCAATAAAGATGCTAAAGTTTTTCCATCACATAACAGGAATAATTACCACCAGTGTGAAGGTAATGGTATGGTCTACGTTCCTTGCAACCTAGGCTTCACTCTAGGGCGGTGCTCCACCAGATCAAAGAGTTAGGGCCTAAGAAGTCAACGCCAGAAGAATAAAATACGATATAAGTACAACAGTTTTTCCATCGTATAAAATGAATGATTGCGAACATTGTGAAAGTAATGGTCATTTCTGCGTGCCTGGCAACCTACGCGTCACTCTAGGGCGTTGCTACTCCTAATCTGATAGCTACGGCCTTAGAAGTTAACGCCGGAAGAATAAAATACAATATAAATACAACAGCTTCGCCATCGTATAAAATGAATAATTGCAAACAGTGTGAAGGTAATGGTCATTTCTACATTCCGAGCAACCTAGGATTCACTCTAGGGCGTTGTTCCACCAGACGGAATAGTTAGGGCCTAAGAAGTCAACGCCAGGAGCATAAAAAACGATATAAATACAACAGCTTTTACACCGTATAAAACGAATAATTGCAACCTGTGTGAAGGTTATGGTCATACCTACGTTCCGGGCAACCTAGTCTTCACTGTAGGGCGTTGCTCCACCAGATTGAATAGTTAGGGCCTAAGAAGTCAACGCCAGAAGCATTAAATACAATAAAAATACAACAGTTTTTCCATTGTAAAAAACGAATAATTGCTACCAGTGTAAAAGATATTGTCATTTCTACGTTCCGGGAAACCTAGGCTTCACCCTAGGGCGTTGTTCCACCAGGTCGAATAGTTAGGGCCTAAGAAGTCAACGCCCGAAGCATAAAATGCAATAAAGATGCAAAAGTTTTTCCCTCACATAACAGGAATAATTACCACCAGTGTGAAAGCTATGGTCATTTGTACGTTCCAGGCAACCTAGGCTTCACTCTAGGGCGATGCTCCACCAGATCGAATAGTTAGGGCCTAAGAAGTCAACGCCAGAAGCATAAAATACAATATAAATACAACAGTTTTTCCATTGTATAAAACGAATAATTGCTACCAGTGTAAAAGATATTGTCATTTCTACGTTCCGGGAAACCTAGGCTTCACCCTAGGGCGTTGTTCCACCAGGTCGAATAGTTAGGGCCTAAGAAGTCAACGCCCGAAGCATAAAATGCAATAAAGATGCAAAAGTTTTTCCCTCACATAACAGGAATAATTACCACCAGTGTGAAAGCTATGGTCATTTCTATATTCCGAGCAATCTACGCTTCACTCTAGGGCGTTGCTCCACCAGATCGAATAGCTAGGTCCTTAGAAGTCAACGCCAGAATCATAAAATACGTTATAAATACAACAGCTTTTCCATGGTATAAAAGGAATAATTGCAAACAGTGTGAAAGCAATGGTCATTTCTACGTTCCGGGCAACCTACGCTTCACTCTAGGGCGTTGCTCCGCCATATCGAATAGCTAGGGACTTAGAATTCAATGCCAGGAGCATAAAATGCAATATAAATAGAACAGCTTTTCCATCGTTTACAACGAATAATAGCAACCAGTGTGAAAGTTATGGTCATTTCTACGTTCCGGGCAACCTAGGCTTCACTCTAGGGCGTTGCTCCACCAGATCGAATAGTTAGGGCCTTAGAAGTCAACGCCCGAAGCATAAAATGCAATAATGATGCAAAAGTTTTTCCATCACATAACAGGAATAATTACCACCAGTGTGAAGGTAATGGTATGGTCTACGTTCCGGGCAACCTAGGCTTCACTCTAGGGTGGTGCTCCACCAGATCAAAGAGTTAGGGCCTAAGAAGTCAACGCCAGAAGAATAAAATACGATATAAGTCCAACAGTTTTTCCATCGTATAAAATGAATGATTGCGAACATTGTGAAAGTAGTGGTCATTTCTGCGTGCCTGGCAACCTACGCGTCACTCTAGGGCGTTGCTACTCCTAATCTGATAGCTACGGCCTTAGAAGTTAACGCCGGAAGCATAAAATACAATATAAATACAACAGCTTCGCCATCGTATAAAATGAATAATTGCAAACAGTGTGAAGGTAATGGTCATTTCTACATTCCGAGCAACCTAGGATTCACTCTAGGGCGTTGTTCCACCCGACGGAATAGTTAGGGCCTAAGAAGTCAACGCCAGGAGCATAAAAAACGATATTAATACAACAGCTTTTACACCGTATAAAACGAATAATTGCAACCTGTGTGAAGGTTATGGTCATACCTACGTTCCGGGCAACCTAGGCTTCACTGTAGGGCGTTGCTCCACCAGATCGAATTGTTAGGGCCTAAGAAGTCAACGCCAGAAGCATTAAATACAATATAAATACAACAGTTTTTCCATCGTATAAAACTAATAATTGCAACCAGTGTGAAAGTTATGGTCATTTCTACATTCCGAGCAGCCTAGGCTTCACTCTAGGGCGTTGCTCCAACAGATTGAATAGTTAGGGCCTTAGAAGTCAACGCCCGAAGCATAAAATGCAATAAAAATACAACAGTTTTTCCATTGTATAAAACGAATAATTGCTACCAGTGTAAAAGTTATGGTCATTTCTACGTTCCGGGCAACCTAGGCTTCACCCTTGGGCGTTGTTCCACCAGATCGAATAGTTAGGGTCTAAGAAGTGAACGCCAGAAGCATAAAATACAATATAAATACAACAGTTTTTCCATCGTATAAAACGAATAATTGCAACCAGTGTGAAAGTTATGGTTATTTCTACATTCCGAGCAACCTAGGCTTCACTCTAGGGCGTTGCTCCAACAGATTTAATAGTTAGGGCCTTAGAAGTCAACGCCCGAAGCATAAAATGCAATAAGAATACAACAGTTTTTCCATCGTATAACAGGATTAATTGCAACCAGTTTGAAAGTGATGGTCATTTCTACATTCCGAGCAACCTAGGATTCACTCTAGGGCGTTGTTCCACCAGACGGAATAGTTAGGGCCTAAGAAGTCAACGCCAGGAGCATAAAAAACGATATAAATACAACAGCTTTTCCATCGTATAAAACGAATAATTGCAACCAGTGTGGAAGTTATGGTCATTTCTACGTTCCGGGCAACCTAGGCTTCACTCTAGGGCGGTGCTCCACCAAATCGAGTAGCTAGGGCCTTAGAAGTCAGCGCCAGAAGCATAAAATACAATAAAGATGCAAAAGCTTTTCCATCGTATAACAGGAATAACTGCAAACAGTATGAAAGTACTTGTCATTTCTACGTTCCGGGTAACCTAGGTTACACTCCAGGGCGTTGCTCCACCAGATCGAATAGCTAGGGACTTTGAATTCAACGCCATAAGAATAAAATACAATATAAGTACAACAGTTTTACCATCGTATAAAATGAATAATTGCAACCAGTGTGAAAGTTAAGGTCATTTCTACATTTCGAGCAACCTAGGCTTCACTCTAGGGCGTTGCTCCACCTGATCGAATAGTTAGGGCCTTAGAAGTCCACGCCTGAAGCATTAAATACAAAATAAATAGAACAGCTTTTCCATTGTATAAAACGAATAATTGCTACCAGTGTGAAAGTTATGGTCATTTCTACGTTCCGCGCAACCTGGGCTTTACTCTAGGGCGTTGCTCCACCTGATGGAATAGTTAGGGCCTAAGAAGTGAACGCCAGAAGCATAAAATGCAATAAAAATACAACAGTCTTTCCATCCTATAACAGGAATAATTGCAATCCGTGTGAAAGTGATGGTCATTTGTACGTTACAGGCAACCTAGGCTTCACTCTAGGGCGTTGCTCCACCAGATCGAATTGTTAGGGCCAAAGAAGTCAACGCCCGAAGCATAAAATACAAAATAAATATAACAGTTTTTCCATCGTATAAAACGAATAATTGCAACCAGTGTGAAAGTTATGGTCATTTCTACATTCCGAGCAACCTAGGCTTCACTCTAGGGCGTTGTTCTACCAGATCGAATTGTTAGGGCCTAAGAAGTCAACGCCAGAAGCATTAAATACAATATAAATACAACAGTTTTTCCATCGTATAAAACTAACAATTGCAACCAGTGTGAAAGTTATCGTCATTTCTACATTCCGAGCAGCCTAGGCTTCACTCTAGGGCGTTGCTCCAACAGATTGAATAGTTAGGGCCTTAGAAGTCAACGCCCGAAGCATAAAATGCAATAAAAATACAACAGTTTTTCCATCGTATACCAGGATTAATTGCAACCAGTTTGAAAGCGATGGTCATTTCTACGTTCCGGGCAACCTAGGCTTCACTCTAGGGCGTTGCTCCACTAGATCGAATAGTTAGGGCCATAGAAGACAACGCCAGAAGCATAAAATACGATATAAATACAACAGCTTTTCAATCGTATAAAAGGAATAATTGAAAACAGTGTGAAAGTAATGGTCATTTCTACGTTCCGGGCAACCTAGGCTTCACCCTAGGGCGTTGCTCCACCAGATTAAACAGTTTGGGCCTTAGAAGTCAACGCCCGAAGCATAAAATACAAAATAAATAGAACAGTTTTTCCATTGTATAAAACGAATAATTGCTACCAGTGTAAAAGTTATGGTCATTTCTACGTTCCGGGCAACCTAGGCTTCACCCTTGGGCGTTGTTCCACCAGATCGAATAGTTAGGGCCTAAGAAGTGAACGCCAGAAGCATAAAATACAATATAAATACAACAGTTTTTCCATCGTATAAAACGAATAATTGCAACCAGTGTGAAAGTTATGGTTATTTCTACATTCCGAGCAACCTAGGCTTCACTCTAGGGCGTTGCTCCAACAGATTGAATAGTTAGGGCCTTAGAAGTCAACGCCCGAAGCATAAAATGCAATAAGAATACAAGAGTTTTTCCATCGTATAACAGGATTAATTGCAACCAGTTTGAAAGTGATGGTCATTTCTACATTCCGAGCAACCTAGGATTCACTCTAGGGCGTTGTTCCACCAGACGGAATAGTTAGGGCCTAAGAAGTCAACGCCAGGAGCATAAAAAACGATATAAATACAACAGCTTTTCCATCGTATAAAACGAATAATTGCAACCCGTGTAAAAGTTATGGTCATTTCTACGTTCCGGGCAACCTAGGCTTCACCCTTGGGCGTTGTTCCACCAGATCGAATAGTTGGGGCCTAAGAAGTGAACGCCAGAAGCATAAAATACAATATAAATACAACAGTTTTTCCATCGTATAAAACGAATAATTGCAACCAGTGTGAAAGTTATGGTTATTTCTACATTCCGAGCAACCTAGGCTTCACCCTAGGGCGTTGTTCCACCAGATCGAGTAGTTAGGTCCTTAGAAGTCATCGCCAGAAACATAAAATACGATATAAATACAGCAGCTTTTCCATCGTATAAAAGGAATAATTGCAAACAGTGTGAAAGTAATGGTTATTTCTCCATTCCGAGCAACCTAGGCTTCACTCTAGGGCGTTGTTCCACCAGATCGAATAGTTAGGGCCTAAGAAGTGAACGCCAGAAGCATTAAATACAATAAAAATACAACAGTTTTTCCATCGTATAACAGGATTAATTGCAACCAGTTTGAAAGTGATGGTCACTTCTACGTTCCGGGCAACCTAGGCTTCACTCTAGGGCGTTGCTACACTAGATCGAATAGCTAGGGCCTTAGAAGTCAACGCCAGAGTCATAAAATACAATATAAATACAACAGCTTTTCCATCGTAAAGAACGTATAATTGCAACCAGTGTGAAAGTTATGGTTATTTCTACATTCCGAGCAACCTAGGCTTCACTCTAGGGCGTTGCTCCACCAGATCGAATAGTTAGGTCCTTAGAAGTCAACGCCAGAAGCATAAAATACGATATAAATACAACAGCTTTTGCATCGTATAAAAGGAATAATTGCAACCAGTGTGAAAGTAATGATCATTACTACATTCCGAGCAACCTAGGCTTCACTCTAGGGCGTTGCTCCAACAGATTGAATAGTTAGGGCCTTAGAAGTCAACGCCCAAAGCATAAAATGCAATAAAAATACAACAGTTTTTCCATCGTATAACAGGATTAATTGCAACCAGTTTGAAAGTGATGGTCATTTCTACGTTCCGGGCAACCTAGGCTTCAGTCTAGGGCGTTGCTCCACCAGATCAAACAGTTAGGGCCTAAGAAGTCAACGCCAGAAGCATAAAATACAATATAAATACAACAGCTTTTCCATTGTATAAAACGAATAATTGCTACCAGTGTAAAAGTTATGGTCATTTCTACGTTCCGGGCAACCTAGGCTTCAGCCTAGGGCGATGTTCCACCAGGTCGAATAGTTAGGGCCTAAGAAGTGAACGCCAGAAGCATAAAATACAATATAAATACAACAGCTTTTCCATCGTATAAAACGAATAATTGCAACCAGTGTGAAAGTTATGGTCATTTCTACATTCCGAGCAACCTAGGCTTCACTCTAGGGCGTTGCTCCGCCAGATCGAATAGCTAGGGACTTAGAATTCAATGCCAGGAGCATAAAATGCAATATAAATAGAACAGCTTTTCCATCGTTTACAACGAATAATAGCAACCAGTGTGAAAGTTATGGTCATTTCTACGTTCCGGGCAACCTAGGCTTCACTCTAGGGCGTTGCTCCACCAGATCGAATAGTTAGGGCCTTAGAAGTCAACGCCCGAAGCATAAAATGCAATAAAGATGCTAAAGTTTTTCCATCACATAACAGGAATAATTACCACCAGTGTGAAGGTAATGGTATGGTCTACGTTCCTTGCAACCTAGGCTTCACTCTAGGGCGGTGCTCCACCAGATCAAAGAGTTAGGGCCTAAGAAGTCAACGCCAGAAGAATAAAATACGATATAAGTACAACAGTTTTTCCATCGTATAAAATGAATGATTGCGAACATTGTGAAAGTAATGGTCATTTCTGCGTGCCTGGCAACCTACGCGTCACTCTAGGGCGTTGCTACTCCTAATCTGATAGCTACGGCCTTAGAAGTTAACGCCGGAAGAATAAAATACAATATAAATACAACAGCTTCGCCATCGTATAAAATGAATAATTGCAAACAGTGTGAAGGTAATGGTCATTTCTACATTCCGAGCAACCTAGGATTCACTCTAGGGCGTTGTTCCACCAGACGGAATAGTTAGGGCCTAAGAAGTCAACGCCAGGAGCATAAAAAACGATATAAATACAACAGCTTTTACACCGTATAAAACGAATAATTGCAACCTGTGTGAAGGTTATGGTCATACCTACGTTCCGGGCAACCTAGTCTTCACTGTAGGGCGTTGCTCCACCAGATTGAATAGTTAGGGCCTAAGAAGTCAACGCCAGAAGCATTAAATACAATAAAAATACAACAGTTTTTCCATTGTATAAAACGAATAATTGCTACCAGTGTAAAAGTTATGGTCATTTCTACGTTCCGGGCAACCTAGGCTTCACCCTTGGGCGTTGTTCTACCAGATCGAATAGTTAGGGCCTAAGAAGTGAACGCCAGAAGCATAAAATACAATATAAATACAACAGTTTTTCCATCGTATAAAACGAATAATTGCAACCAGTGTGAAAGTTATGGTTATTTCTACATTCCGAGGAACCTAGGCTTCACTCTAGGGCGTTGCTCCAACAGATTGAATAGTTAGGGCCTTAGAAGTCAACGCCCGAAGCATAAAATGCAATAAGAATACAACAGTTTTTCCATCGTATAACAGGATTAATTGCAACCAGTTTGAAAGTGATGGTCATTTCTACATTCCGAGCAACCTAGGATTCACTCTAGGGCGTTGTTCCACCAGACGGAATAGTTAGGGCCTAAGAAGTCAACGCCAGGAGCATAAAAAACGATATAAATACAACAGCTTTTCCGTCGTATAAAACGAATAATTGCAACCAGTGTGGAAGTTATGGTCATTTCTACGTTCCGTGCAACCTAGGCTTCACTCTAGGGCGGTGCTCCACCAAATCGAGTAGCTAGGGCCTTAGAAGTCAGCGCCAGAAGCATAAAATACAATAAAGATGCAAAAGCTTTTCCATCGTATAACAGGAATAACTGCAAACAGTATGAAAGTACTTGTCATTTCTACGTTCCGGGTAACCTAGGTTTCACTCCAGAGCGTTGCTCCACCAGATTGAATAGCTAGGGACTTTGAATTCAACGCCATAAGAATAAAATACAATATAAGTACAACAGTTCTACCATCGTATAAAATGAATAATTGCAACCAGTGTGAGAGTTATGGTTATTTCTACATTCCGAGCAACCTAGGCTTCACTCTAGGGCGTTGTTCCACCTGATGGAATAGTTAGGGCCTAAGAAGTGAACGCCAGAAGCATAAAATGCAATAAAAATACAACAGTCTTTCCATCCTATAACAGGAATAATTGCAATCCGTGTGAAAGTGATGGTCATTTGTAAGTTACAGGCAACCTAGGCTTCACTCTAGGGCGTTGCTCCACCAGATCGAATTGTTAGGGCCAAAGAAGTCAACGCCCGAAGCATAAAATACAAAATAAATAGAACAGTTTTTCCATCGTATAAAACGAATAATTGCAACCAGTGTGAAAGTTATGGTCATTTCTACATTCCGAGCAACCTAGGCTTCACTCTAGGGCGTTGTTCCACCTGATGGAATAGTTAGGGCCTAAGAAGTGAACGCCAGAAGCATAAAATACAATATACATACAACAGTTTTTCCATCGTATAAAACGAATAATTGCAACCAGTGTGAAAGTTATGGTTATTTCTACATTCCGAGCAACCTAGGCTTCACTCTAGGGCGTTGCTCCAACAGATTTAATAGTTAGGGCCTTAGAAGTCCACGCCTGAAGCATTAAATACAAAATAAATAGAACAGCTTTTCCGTTGTATAAAACGAATAATTGCTACCAGTGTGAAAGTTATGGTCATTTCTACGTTCCGCGCAACCTGGGCTTTACTCTAGGGCGTTGCTCCACCTGATGGAATAGTTAGGGCCTAAGAAGTGAACGCCAGAAGCATAAAATGCAATAAAAATACAACAGTCTTTCCATCCTATAACAGGAATAATTGCAATCCGTGTGAAAGTGATGGTCATTTGTACGTTACAGGCAACCTAGGCTTCACTCTAGGGCGTTGCTCCACCAGATCGAATTGTTAGGGCCAAAGAAGTCAACGCCAGAGACATTAAATACAATATAAATACAACAGTTTTTCCATCGTATAAAACTAATAATTGCAACCAGTGTGAAAGTTATGGTCATTTCTACATTCCGAGCAGCCTAGGCTTCACTCTAGGGCGTTGCTCCAACAGATTGAATAGTTAGGGCCTTAGAAGTCAACGCCCGAAGCATAAAATGCAATAAAAATACAACAGTTTTTCCATCGTATACCAGGATTAATTGCAACCAGTTTGAAAGCGATGGTCATTTCTACGTTCCGGGCAACCTAGGCTTCACTCTAGGGCGTTGCTCCACTAGATGGAATAGTTAGGGCCATAGAAGACAACGCCAGAAGCATAAAATACGATATAAATACAACAGCTTTTCAATCGTATAAAAGGAATAATTGCAAACAGTGTGAAAGTAATGGTCATTTCTACGTTCCGGGCAACCTAGGCTTCACCCTAGGGCGTTGCTCCAACAGATTGAATAGTTAGGGCCTTAGAAGTCAACGCCCGAAGCATAAAATGCAATAAGAATACAACAGTTTTTCCATCGTATAACAGGATTAATTGCAACCAGTTTGAAAGTGATGGTCATTTCTACATTCCGAGCAACCTAGGATTCACTCTAGGGCGTTGTTCCACCAGACGGAATAGTTAGGGCCTAAGAAGTCAACGCCAGGAGCATAAAAAACGATATAAATACAACAGCTTTTCCATCGTATAAAACGAATAATTGCAACCAGTGCGGAAGTTATGGTCATTTCTACGTTCCGGGCAACCCAGGCTTCACTCTAGGGCGGTGCTCCACCAAATCGAGTAGCTAGGGCCTTAGAAGTCAGCGCCAGAAGCATAAAATACAATAAAGATGCAAAAGCTTTTCCATCGTATAACAGGAATAACTGCAAACAGTATGAAAGTACTTGTCATTTCTACGTTCCGGGTAACCTAGGTTTCACTCCAGGGCGTTGCTCCACCAGATCGAATAGCTAGGGACTTTGAATTCAACGCCATAAGAATAAAATACAATATAAGTACAACAGTTTTACCATCGTATAAAATGAATAATTGCAACCAGTGTGAAAGTTAAGGTCATTTCTACATTTCGAGCAACCTAGGCTTCACTCTAGGGCGTTGCTCCACCAGATCAAACAGTTAGGGCCTTAGAAGTCAACGCCCGAAGCATAAAATACAAAGTAGATACAACAGTTTTTCCATTGTATCAAACGAATAACTGCTACCAGCGTAAAAGTTATGGTCATTTCTACGTTCCGGGCAACCTAGGCTTCACCCTAGGCCGTTGTTCCACCAGATCGAATAGTTAGGGCCTAAGAAGTGAACGCCAGAAGCATAAAATGCAATAAAAATACAACAGTCTTTCCAACCTATAACAGGAATAATTGCAATCCGTGTGAAAGTGATGGTCATTTGTACGTTCCAGGCAACCTAGGCTTCACTCTAGGGCGATGCTCCACCAGATCGAATAGTTAGGGCCTAAGAAGTCAACGCCAGAAGCATAAAATACAATATAAATACAACAGTTTTTCCATCGTATAAAACGAGTAATTGCTACCAGTGTGAAAGTTATGGTCATTTCTACGTTCCGGGCGCCCTAGGTTTCACTCCAGGGCGTTGCTCCACCAGATCGAATAGTTACGGCCTATGAAGTCAACGCCAGAAGCATAAAATACAATATAAATACAACAGTTTTTCCATCATATAAAACGAATGATAGCAACCAGTGTGAAAGTTACGGTCATTTCTACGTTCCGCGCAATCTTGGCTTTACCCTAGCGCGTTTTTCCACCAGATGGAATCGTTAGGGCCTAAGAAGTCAACGCCAGAAGCATAAAATACGATATAAATACAACAGCTTTTCCATCGTATAAAACGAATAATTGCAACCAGCGTGAAAGTTATGGTCCTCTCTACATTTCGAGCAACCTAGGCTTCACTCTAGGGCGTTGCTCCACCTGATCGAATAGTTAGGGCCTTAGAAGTCAACGCCAGAAGCATAAAATACAATATAAATACTACAGTTATTCCACCATATAAAACGAATAATTGCAACCAGTTTGATAGTGATGGTCATTTCTACGTACCGGGCAACCTAGGCATCACTCTAGGGCGTTGCTCCACCAGATCGAATAGTTAGGGCCTTAGAAGTCAATGCCCGAGGCATAAAGTATAAAATAAATAGAACAGTTTTTCCATCGTATAAAACGAATAATTGCTACCAGTGTGAAAGTTATGGTCATTTCTACTTTCCGGGCAACCTGGACTTCACCCTAGGGCGTTGTTCCACCAGATGGAATAGTTAGGGCCTAAGAAGTCAACGCCAGAAGCATAAAATACGATATAAATACAACAGCTTTTCCATCGTATAAAACGAATAATTGCAACCTGTGTGAAAGTTATGGTCATTTCCACTTTCCGTGCAACCTAGGCTTGACTCTAGGGCGTTGCTCCACCAGATCGAATAGTTAGGGCCTAAGAAGTCAACACCAGAAGAATAAAATACAAAATAAATACAACAGCCTTTACACCCTATAAACCGAATAATTGCAACCTGTGTGAAGGTTATGGTCATATCTACGTTCCGGGCAACCTAGGCTTCACTGTGGGGCGTTGCTCCACCAGATTGAAGTGTTAGGGCCTAAGAAGTCAACGCTCGAAGCATAAAATACAATAGAAATACAACAGTTTTTCCATCGTATAAAACGAATAATTGCAACCATTATGAAACCTATGGTCATTTCTACGTTCCGGGCAACCTAGGCTTCACTCTATGGCGTTCTTCCACCACATCGAATAGCTACGGCCTCAGAAGTCAACGCCTGAAGCATAAAATACAATAAAAATGCAACAGTCTTTCCATCCTATAACAGGAATAATTGCAACCCGTGTGAAAGTGATGGTCATTTCTACGTTCCAGGCAACCTAGGCTTCACTCTAGGGCGTTGTTCCACCAGATCGAATAGTTAGGGCCTGAGAAGTCAACACCAGAAGCATAAAATACAATATAAATATAACAGTTTTTCCATCGTATAAAACGAATAATAGCATCCAGTGTGAAAGTTATGGTCATTTCTACGTTCCGGGCAACCTAGGCTTCACTCTAGGGCGTTGCTCCAACAGATTTAATAGTTAGGGCCTTAGAAGTCCACGCCTGAAGCATTAAATACAAAATAAATAGAACAGCTTTTCCGTTGTATAAAACGAATAATTGCTACCAGTGTGAAAGTTATGGTCATTTCTACGTTCCGCGCAACCTGGGCTTTACTCTAGGGCGTTGCTCCACCTGATGGAATAGTTAGGGCCTAAGAAGTGAACGCCAGAAGCATAAAATGCAATAAAAATACAACAGTCTTTCCATCCTATAACAGGAATAATTGCAATCCGTGTGAAAGTGATGGTCATTTGTACGTTACAGGCAACCTAGGCTTCACTCTAGGGCGTTGCTCCACCAGATCGAATTGTTAGGGCCAAAGAAGTCAACGCCAGAGACATTAAATACAATATAAATACAACAGTTTTTCCATCGTATAAAACTAATAATTGCAACCAGTGTGAAAGTTATGGTCATTTCTACATTCCGAGCAGCCTAGGCTTCACTCTAGGGCGTTGCTCCAACAGATTGAATAGTTAGGGCCTTAGAAGTCAACGCCCGAAGCATAAAATGCAATAAAAATACAACAGTTTTTCCATCGTATACCAGGATTAATTGCAACCAGTTTGAAAGCGATGGTCATTTCTACGTTCCGGGCAACCTAGGCTTCACTCTAGGGCGTTGCTCCACTAGATCGAATAGTTAGGGCCATAGAAGACAACGCCAGAAGCATAAAATACGATATAAATACAACAGCTTTTCAATCGTATAAAAGGAATAATTGCAAACAGTGTGAAAGTAATGGTCATTTCTACGTTCCGGGCAACCTAGGCTTCACCCTAGGGCGTTGCTCCAACAGATTGAATAGTTAGGGCCTTAGAAGTCAACGCCCGAAGCATAAAATGCAATAAGAATACAACAGTTTTTCCATCGTATAACAGGATTAATTGCAACCAGTTTGAAAGTGATGGTCATTTCTACATTCCGAGCAACCTAGGATTCACTCTAGGGCGTTGTTCCACCAGACGGAATAGTTAGGGCCTATGAAGTCAACGCCAGGAGCATAAAAAACGATATAAATACAACAGCTTTTCCATCGTATAAAACGAATAATTGCAACCAGTGCGGAAGTTATGGTCATTTCTACGTTCCGGGCAACCCAGGCTTCACTCTAGGGCGGTGCTCCACCAAATCGAGTAGCTAGGGCCTTAGAAGTCAGCGCCAGAAGCATAAAATACAATAAAGATGCAAAAGCTTTTCCATCGTATAACAGGAATAACTGCAAACAGTATGAAAGTACTTGTCATTTCTACGTTCCGGGTAACCTAGGTTTCACTCCAGGGCGTTGCTCCACCAGATCGAATAGCTAGGGACTTTGAATTCAACGCCATAAGAATAAAATACAATATAAGTACAACAGTTTTACCATCGTATAAAATGAATAATTGCAACCAGTGTGAAAGTTAAGGTCATTTCTACATTTCGAGCAACCTAGGCTTCACTCTAGGGCGTTGCTCCACCAGATCAAACAGTTAGGGCCTTAGAAGTCAACGCCCGAAGCATAAAATACAAAGTAGATACAACAGTTTTTCCATTGTATCAAACGAATAACTGCTACCAGCGTAAAAGTTATGGTCATTTCTACGTTCCGGGCAACCTAGGCTTCACCCTAGGCCGTTGTTCCACCAGATCGAATAGTTAGGGCCTAAGAAGTGAACGCCAGAAGCATAAAATGCAATAAAAATACAACAGTCTTTCCAACCTATAACAGGAATAATTGCAATCCGTGTGAAAGTGATGGTCATTTGTACGTTCCAGGCAACCTAGGCTTCACTCTAGGGCGATGCTCCACCAGATCGAATAGTTAGGGCCTAAGAAGTCAACGCCAGAAGCATAAAATACAATATAAATACAACAGTTTTTCCATCGTATAAAACGAGTAATTGCTACCAGTGTGAAAGTTATGGTCATTTCTACGTTCCGGGCGCCCTAGGTTTCACTCCAGGGCGTTGCTCCACCAGATCGAATAGTTACGGCCTATGAAGTCAACGCCAGAAGCATAAAATACAATATAAATACAACAGTTTTTCCATCATATAAAACGAATGATAGCAACCAGTGTGAAAGTTACGGTCATTTCTACGTTCCGCGCAATCTTGGCTTTACCCTAGCGCGTTTTTCCACCAGATGGAATCGTTAGGGCCTAAGAAGTCAACGCCAGAAGCATAAAATACGATATAAATACAACAGCTTTTCCATCGTATAAAACGAATAATTGCAACCAGCGTGAAAGTTATGGTCCTCTCTACATTTCGAGCAACCTAGGCTTCACTCTAGGGCGTTGCTCCACCTGATCGAATAGTTAGGGCCTTAGAAGTCAACGCCAGAAGCATAAAATACAATATAAATACTACAGTTATTCCACCATATAAAACGAATAATTGCAACCAGTTTGATAGTGATGGTCATTTCTACGTACCGGGCAACCTAGGCATCACTCTAGGGCGTTGCTCCACCAGATCGAATAGTTAGGGCCTTAGAAGTCAATGCCCGAGGCATAAAGTATAAAATAAATAGAACAGTTTTTCCATCGTATAAAACGAATAATTGCTACCAGTGTGAAAGTTATGGTCATTTCTACTTTCCGGGCAACCTGGACTTCACCCTAGGGCGTTGTTCCACCAGATGGAATAGTTAGGGCCTAAGAAGTCAACGCCAGAAGCATAAAATACGATATAAATACAACAGCTTTTCCATCGTATAAAACGAATAATTGCAACCTGTGTGAAAGTTATGGTCATTTCCACTTTCCGTGCAACCTAGGCTTCACTCTAGGGCGTTGCTCCACCAGATCGAATAGTTAGGGCCTAAGAAGTCAACACCAGAAGAATAAAATACAAAATAAATACAACAGCCTTTACACCCTATAAACCGAATAATTGCAACCTGTGTGAAGGTTATGGTCATATCTACGTTCCGGGCAACCTAGGCTTCACTGTGGGGCGTTGCTCCACCAGATTGAAGTGTTAGGGCCTAAGAAGTCAACGCTCGAAGCATAAAATACAATAGAAATACAACAGTTTTTCCATCGTATAAAACGAATAATTGCAACCATTATGAAACCTATGGTCATTTCTACGTTCCGGGCAACCTAGGCTTCACTCTATGGCGTTCTTCCACCACATCGAATAGCTACGGCCTCAGAAGTCAACGCCTGAAGCATAAAATACAATAAAAATGCAACAGTCTTTCCATCCTATAACAGGAATAATTGCAACCCGTGTGAAAGTGATGGTCATTTCTACGTTCCAGGCAACCTAGGCTTCACTCTAGGGCGTTGTTCCACCAGATCGAATAGTTAGGGCCTGAGAAGTCAACACCAGAAGCATAAAATACAATATAAATATAACAGTTTTTCCATCGTATAAAACGAATAATAGCATCCAGTGTGAAAGTTATGGTCATTTCTACGTTCCGGGCAACCTAGGCTTCACCCTAGGGCGTTGTACCACCAGATCGAATAGTTAGGGCCTAAGAAGTGAACGCCAGAAGCATAAAATGCAATAAAAATACAACAGTCTTTCCAACCTATAACAGGAATAATTGCAATCCGTGTGAAAGTTATGGTCATTTCTACATTCCGAGCAGCCTAGGCTTCACTCTAGGGCGTCGCTCCAACAGATTGAATAGTTAGGGCCTTAGAAGTCAACGCCCGAAGCATAAAATGCAATAAAAATACAACAGTTTTTCCATTGTATAAAACGAATAATTGCTACCAGTCTAAAAGTTATGGTCATTTCTACGTTCCGGGCAACCTAGGCTTCACCCTTGGGCGTTGTTCCACCAGATCGAATAGTTAGGGCCTAAGAAGTGAACGCCAGAAGCATAAAATACAATATAAATACAACAGTTTTTCCATCGTATAAAACGAATAATTGCAACCAGTGTGAAAGTTATGGTTATTTCTACATTCCGAGCAACCTAGGCTTCACTCTAGGGCGTTGCTCCAACAGATTTAATAGTTAGGGCCTTAGAAGTCAACGCCCGAAGCATAAAATGCAATAAGAATACAACAGTTTTTCCATCGTATAACAGGATTAATTGCAACCAGTTTGAAAGTGATGGTCATTTCTACATTCCGAGCAACCTAGGATTCACTCTAGGGCGTTGTTCCACCAGACGGAATAGTTAGGGCCTAAGAAGTCAACGCCAGGAGCATAAAAAACGATATAAATACAACAGCTTTTCCATCGTATAAAACGAATAATTGCAACCAGTGTGGAAGTTATGGTCATTTCTACGTTCCGGGCAACCTAGGCTTCACTCTAGGGCGGTGCTCCACCAAATCGAGTAGCTAGGGCCTTAGAAGTCAGCGCCAGAAGCATAAAATACAATAAAGATGCAAAAGCTTTTCCATCGTATAACAGGAATAACTGCAAACAGTATGAAAGTACTTGTCATTTCTACGTTCCGGGTAACCTAGGTTTCACTCCAGGGCGTTGCTCCACCAGATCGAATAGCTAGGGACTTTGAATTCAACGCCATAAGAATAAAATACAATATAAGTACAACAGTTTTACCATCGTATAAAATGAATAATTGCAACCAGTGTGAAAGTTAAGGTCATTTCTACATTTCGAGCAACCTAGGCTTCACTCTAGGGCGTTGCTCCACCTGATCGAATAGTTAGGGCCTTAGAAGTCCACGCCTGAAGCATTAAATACAAAATAAATAGAACAGCTTTTCCATTGTATAAAACGAATAATTGCTACCAGTGTGAAAGTTATGGTCATTTCTACGTTCCGCGCAACCTGGGCTTTACTCTAGGGCGTTGCTCCACCTGATGGAATAGTTAGGGCCTAAGAAGTGAACGCCAGAAGCATAAAATGCAATAAAAATACAGCAGTCTTTCCATCCTATAACAGGAATAATTGCAATCCGTGTGAAAGTGATGGTCATTTGTACGTTACAGGCAACCTAGGCTTCACTCTAGGGCGTTGCTCCACCAGATCGAATTGTTAGGGCCAAAGAAGTCAACGCCCGAAGCATAAAATACAAAATAAATAGAACAGTTTTTCCATCGTATAAAACGAATAATTGCAACCAGTGTGAAAGTTATGGTCATTTCTACATTCCGAGCAACCTAGGCTTCACTCTAGGGCGTTGTTCTACCAGATCGAATTGTTAGGGCCTAAGAAGTCAACGCCAGAAGCATTAAATACAATATAAATACAACAGTTTTTCCATCGTATAATACTAATAATTGCAACCAGTGTGAAAGTTATCGTCATTTCTACATTCCGAGCAGCCTAGGCTTCACTCTAGGGCGTTGCTCCAACAGATTGAATAGTTAGGGCCTTAGAAGTCAACGCCCGAAGCATAAAATGCAATAAAAATACAACAGTTTTTCCATCGTATACCAGGATTAATTGCAACCAGTTTGAAAGCGATGGTCATTTCTACGTTCCGGGCAACCTAGGCTTCACTCTAGGGCGTTGCTCCACTAGATCGAATAGTTAGGGCCATAGAAGACAACGCCAGAAGCATAAAATACGATATAAATACAACAGCTTTTCAATCGTATAAAAGGAATAATTGCAAACAGTGTGAAAGTAATGGTCATTTCTACGTTCCGGGCAATCTAGGCTTCACCCTAGGGCGTTGCTCCACCAGATTAAACAGTTTGGGCCTTAGAAGTCAACGCCCGAAGCATAAAATACAAAATAAATAGAACAGTTTTTCCATTGTATAAAACGAATAATTGCTACCAGTGTAAAAGTTATGGTCATTTCTACGTTCCGGGCAACCTAGGCTTCACCCTTGGGCGTTGTTCCACCAGATCGAATAGTTAGGGCCTAAGAAGTGAACGCCAGAAGCATAAAATACAATATAAATACAACAGTTTTTCCATCGTATAAAACGAATAATTGCAACCAGTGTGAAAGTTATGGTTATTTCTACATTCCGAGCAACCTAGGCTTCACTCTAGGGCGTTGCTCCAACAGATTGAATAGTTAGGGCCTTAGAAGTCAACGCCCGAAGCATAAAATGCAATAAGAATACAACAGTTTTTCCATCGTATAACAGGATTAATTGCAACCAGTTTGAAAGTGATGGTCATTTCTACATTCCGAGCAACCTAGGATTCACTCTAGGGCGTTGTTCCACCAGACGGAATAGTTAGGGCCTAAGAAGTCAACGCCAGGAGCATAAAAAACGATATAAATACAACAGCTTTTCCATCGTATAAAACGAATAATTGCAACCCGTGTAAAAGTTATGGTCATTTCTACGTTCCGGGCAACCTAGGCTTCACCCTTGGGCGTTGTTCCACCAGATCGAATGGTTGGGGCCTAAGAAGTGAACGCCAGAAGCATAAAATACAATATAAATACAACAGTTTTTCCATCGTATAAAACGAATAATTGCAACCAGTGTGAAAGTTATGGTTATTTCTACATTCCGAGCAACCTAGGCTTCACCCTAGGGCGTTGTTCCACCAGATCGAGTAGTTAGGTCCTTAGAAGTCATCGCCAGAAACATAAAATACGATATAAATACAGCAGCTTTTCCATCGTATAAAAGGAATAATTGCAAACAGTGTGAAAGTAATGGTTATTTCTCCATTCCGAGCAACCTAGGCTTCACTCTAGGGCGTTGTTCCACCAGATCGAATAGTTAGGGCCTAAGAAGTGAACGCCAGAAGCATTAAATACAATAAAAATACAACAGTTTTTCCATCGTATAACAGGATTAATTGCAACCAGTTTGAAAGTGATGGTCACTTCTACGTTCCGGGCAACCTAGGCTTCACTCTAGGGCGTTGCTACACTAGATCGAATAGCTAGGGCCTTAGAAGTCAACGCCAGAGTCATAAAATACAATATAAATACAACAGCTTTTCCATCGTAAAGAACGTATAATTGCAACCAGTGTGAAAGTTATGGTCATTTCTACATTCCGAGCAACCTAGGCTTCACTCTAGGGCGTTGCTCCGCCAGATCGAATAGCTAGGGACTTAGAATTCAATGCCAGGAGCATAAAATGCAATATAAATAGAACAGCTTTTCCATCGTTTACAACGAATAATAGCAACCAGTGTGAAAGTTATGGTCATTTCTACGTTCCGGGCAACCTAGGCTTCACTCTAGGGCGTTGCTCCACCAGATCGAATAGTTAGGGCCTTAGAAGTCAACGCCCGAAGCATAAAATGCAATAAAGATGCTAAAGTTTTTCCATCACATAACAGGAATAATTACCACCAGTGTGAAGGTAATGGTATGGTCTACGTTCCGGGCAACCTAGGCTTCACTCTAGGGCGGTGCTCCACCAGATCAAAGAGCTAGGGCCTAAGAAGTCAACGCCAGAAGAATAAAATACGATATAAGTACAACAGTTTTTCCATCGTATAAAATGAATGATTGCGAACATTGTGAAAGTAATGGTCATTTCTGCGTGCCTGGCAACCTACGCGTCACTCTAGGGCGTTGCTACTCCTAATCTGATAGCTACGGCCTTAGAAGTTAACGCCGGAAGAATAAAATACAATATAAATACAACAGCTTCGCCATCGTATAAAATGAATAATTGCAAACAGTGTGAAGGTAATGGTCATTTCTACATTCCGAGCAACCTAGGATTCACTCTAGGGCGTTGTTTCACCTGATGGAATAGTTAGGGCCTAAGAAGTGAACGCCAGAAGCATAAAATGCAATAAAAATACAACAGTCTTTCCATCCTATAACAGGAATAATTGCAATCCGTGTGAAAGTGATGGTCATTTGTACGTTACAGGCAACCTAGGCTTCACTCTAGGGCGTTGCTCCACCAGATCGAATTGTTAGGGCCAAAGAAGTCAACGCCCGAAGCATAAAATACAAAATAAATAGAACAGTTTTTCCATCGTATAAAACGAATAATTGCAACCAGTGTGAAAGTTATGGTCATTTCTACATTCCGAGCAACCTAGGCTTCACTCTAGGGCGTTGTTCCACCTGATGGAATAGTTAGGGCCTAAGAAGTGAACGCCAGAAGCATAAAATACAATATAAATACAACAGTTTTTCCATCGTATAAAACGAATAATTGCAACCAGTGTGAAAGTTATGGTTATTTCTACATTCCGAGCAACCTATGCTTCACTCTAGGGCGTTGCTCCAACAGATTTAATAGTTAGGGCCTTAGAAGTCCACGCCTGAAGCATTAAATACAAAATAAATAGAACAGCTTTTCCATTGTATAAAACGAATAATTGCTACCAGTGTGAAAGTTATGGTCATTTCTACGTTCCGCGCAACCTGGGCTTTACTCTAGGGCGTTGCTCCACCTGATGGAATAGTTAGGGCCTAAGAAGTGAACGCCAGAAGCATAAAATGCAATAAAAATACAACAGTCTTTCCATCCTATAACAGGAATAATTGCAATCCGTGTGAAAGTGATGGTCATTTGTACGTTACAGGCAACCTAGGCTTCACTCTAGGGCGTTGCTCCACCAGATCGAATTGTTAGGGCCAAAGAAGTCAACGCCCGAAGCATAAAATACAAAATAAATAGAACAGTTTTTCCATCGTATAAAACGAATAATTGCAACCAGTGTGAAAGTTATGGTCATTTCTACATTCCGAGCAACCTAGGCTTCACTCTAGGGCGTTGTTCTACCAGATCGAATAGTTAGGGCCTAAGAAGTCAACACCAGAAGAATAAAATACAAAATAAATACAACAGCCTTTACACCGTATAAAACGAATAATTGCAACCTGTGTGAAGGTTATGGTCATACCTACGTTCCGGGCAACCTAGGCTTCACTGGAGGGCGTTGCTCCACCAGATCGAATTGTTAGGGCCTAAGAAGTCAACGCCAGAAGCATTAAATACAATATAAATACAACAGTTTTTCCATCGTATAAAACTAATAATTGCAACCAGTGTGAAAGTTATGGTTGTTTCTACATTCCGAGCAACCTAGGCTTCACTCTAGGGCGTTGCTCCAACAGATTGAATAGTTAGGGCCTTAGAAGTCAACGCCCGAAGCATAAAATGCAATAAGAATACAACAGTTTTTCCATCGTATAACAGGATTAATTGCAACCAGTTTGAAAGTGATGGTCATTTCTACATTCCGAGCAACCTAGGATTCACTCTAGGGCGTTGTTCCACCAGACGGAATAGTTAGGGCCTAAGAAGTCAACGCCAGGAGCATAAAAAACGATATAAATACAACAGCTTTTCCATCGTATAAAACGAATAATTGCAACCCGTGTAAAAGTTATGGTCATTTCTACGTTCCGGGCAACCTAGGCTTCACCCTTGGGCGTTGTTCCACCAGATCGAATGGTTGGGGCCTAAGAAGTGAACGCCAGAAGCATAAAATACAATATAAATACAACAGTTTTTCCATCGTATAAAACGAATAATTGCAACCAGTGTGAAAGTTATGGTTATTTCTACATTCCGAGCAACCTAGGCTTCACCCTAGGGCGTTGTTCCACCAGATCGAGTAGTTAGGTCCTTAGAAGTCATCGCCAGAAACATAAAATACGATATAAATACAGCAGCTTTTCCATCGTATAAAAGGAATAATTGCAAACAGTGTGAAAGTAATGGTTATTTCTCCATTCCGAGCAACCTAGGCTTCACTCTAGGGCGTTGTTCCACCAGATCGAATAGTTAGGGCCTAAGAAGTGAACGCCAGAAGCATTAAATACAATAAAAATACAACAGTTTTTCCATCGTATAACAGGATTAATTGCAACCAGTTTGAAAGTGATGGTCACTTCTACGTTCCGGGCAACCTAGGCTTCACTCTAGGGCGTTGCTACACTAGATCGAATAGCTAGGGCCTTAGAAGTCAACGCCAGAGTCATAAAATACAATATAAATACAACAGCTTTTCCATCGTAAAGAACGTATAATTGCAACCAGTGTGAAAGTTATGGTCATTTCTACATTCCGAGCAACCTAGGCTTCACTCTAGGGCGTTGCTCCGCCAGATCGAATAGCTAGGGACTTAGAATTCAATGCCAGGAGCATAAAATGCAATATAAATAGAACAGCTTTTCCATCGTTTACAACGAATAATAGCAACCAGTGTGAAAGTTATGGTCATTTCTACGTTCCGGGCAACCTAGGCTTCACTCTAGGGCGTTGCTCCACCAGATCGAATAGTTAGGGCCTTAGAAGTCAACGCCCGAAGCATAAAATGCAATAAAGATGCTAAAGTTTTTCCATCACATAACAGGAATAATTACCACCAGTGTGAAGGTAATGGTATGGTCTACGTTCCGGGCAACCTAGGCTTCACTCTAGGGCGGTGCTCCACCAGATCAAAGAGTTAGGGCCTAAGAAGTCAACGCCAGAAGAATAAAATACGATATAAGTACAACAGTTTTTCCATCGTATAAAATGAATGATTGCGAACATTGTGAAAGTAATGGTCATTTCTGCGTGCCTGGCAACCTACGCGTCACTCTAGGGCGTTGCTACTCCTAATCTGATAGCTACGGCCTTAGAAGTTAACGCCGGAAGAATAAAATACAATATAAATACAACAGCTTCGCCATCGTATAAAATGAATAATTGCAAACAGTGTGAAGGTAATGGTCATTTCTACATTCCGAGCAACCTAGGATTCACTCTAGGGCGTTGTTCCACCTGATGGAATAGTTAGGGCCTAAGAAGTGAACGCCAGAAGCATAAAATGCAATAAAAATACAACAGTCTTTCCATCCTATAACAGGAATAATTGCAATCCGTGTGAAAGTGATGGTCATTTGTACGTTACAGGCAACCTAGGCTTCACTCTAGGGCGTTGCTCCACCAGATCGAATTGTTAGGGCCAAAGAAGTCAACGCCCGAAGCATAAAATACAAAATAAATAGAACAGTTTTTCCATCGTATAAAACGAATAATTGCAACCAGTGTGAAAGTTATGGTCATTTCTACATTCCGAGCAACCTAGGCTTCACTCTAGGGCGTTGTTCCACCTGATGGAATAGTTAGGGCCTAAGAAGTGAACGCCAGAAGCATAAAATACAATATAAATACAACAGTTTTTCCATCGTATAAAACGAATAATTGCAACCAGTGTGAAAGTTATGGTTATTTCTACATTCCGAGCAACCTAGGCTTCACTCTAGGGCGTTGCTCCAACAGATTTAATAGTTAGGGCCTTAGAAGTCCACGCCTGAAGCATTAAATACAAAATAAATAGAACAGCTTTTCCATTGTATAAAACGAATAATTGCTACCAGTGTGAAAGTTATGGTCATTTCTACGTTCCGCGCAACCTGGGCTTTACTCTAGGGCGTTGCTCCACCTGATGGAATAGTTAGGGCCTAAGAAGTGAACGCCAGAAGCATAAAATGCAATAAAAATACAACAGTCTTTCCATCCTATAACAGGAATAATTGCAATCCGTGTGAAAGTGATGGTCATTTGTACGTTACAGGCAACCTAGGCTTCACTCTAGGGCGTTGCTCCACCAGATCGAATTGTTAGGGCCAAAGAAGTCAACGCCCGAAGCATAAAATACAAAATAAATAGAACAGTTTTTCCATCGTATAAAACGAATAATTGCAACCAGTGTGAAAGTTATGGTCATTTCTACATTCCGAGCAACCTAGGCTTCACTCTAGGGCGTTGTTCTACCAGATCGAATAGTTAGGGCCTAAGAAGTCAACACCAGAAGAATAAAATACAAAATAAATACAACAGCCTTTACACCGTATAAAACGAATAATTGCAACCTGTGTGAAGGTTATGGTCATACCTACGTTCCGGGCAACCTAGGCTTCACTGGAGGGCGTTGCTCCACCAGATCGAATTGTTAGGGCCTAAGAAGTCAACGCCAGAAGCATTAAATACAATATAAATACAACAGTTTTTCCATCGTATAAAACTAATAATTGCAACCAGTGTGAAAGTTATGGTCACTTCTACATTCCGAGCAGCCTAGGCTTCACTCTAGGGCGTTGCTCCAACAGATTGAATAGTTAGGGCCTTAGAAGCCAACGCCCGAAGCATAAAATGCAATAAAAATACAACAGTTTTTCCATCGTATACCAGGATTAATTGCAACCAGTTTGAAAGCGATGGTCATTTCTACGTTCCGGGCAACCTAGGCTTCACTCTAGGGCGTTGCTCCACTAGATCGAATAGTTAGGGCCATAGAAGACAACGCCAGAAGCATAAAATACGATATAAATACAACAGCATTTCAATCGTATAAAAGGAATAATTGCAAACAGTGTGAAAGTAATGGTCATTTCTACGTTCCGGGCAACCTAGGCTTCACCCTAGGGCGTTGCTCCAACAGATTGAATAGTTAGGGCCTTAGAAGTCAACGCCCGAAGCATAAAATGCAATAAGAATACAACAGTTTTTCCATCGTATAACAGGATTAATTGCAACCAGTTTGAAAGTGATGGTCATTTCTACATTCCGAGCAACCTAGGATTCACTCTAGGGCGTTGTTCCACCAGACGGAATAGTTAGGGCCTAAGAAGTCAACGCCAGGAGCATAAAAAACGATATAAATACAACAGCTTTTCCATCGTATAAAACGAATAATTGCAACCAGTGCGGAAGTTATGGTCATTTCTACGTTCCGGGCAACCCAGGCTTCACTCTAGGGCGGTGCTCCACCAAATCGAGTAGGTAGGGCCTTAGAAGTCAGCGCCAGAAGCATAAAATACAATAAAGATGCAAAAGCTTTTCCATCGTATAACAGGAATAACTGCAAACAGTATGAAAGTACTTGTCATTTCTACGTTCCGGGTAACCTAGGTTTCACTCCAGGGCGTTGCTCCACCAGATCGAATAGCTAGGGACTTTGAATTCAACGCCATAAGAATAAAATACAATATAAGTACAACAGTTTTACCATCGTATAAAATGAATAATTGCAACCAGTGTGAAAGTTAAGGTCATTTCTACATTTCGAGCAACCTAGGCTTCACTCTAGGGCGTTGCTCCACCTGATCGAATAGTTAGGGCCTTAGAAGTCCACGCCTGAAGCATTAAATACAAAATAAATAGAACAGCTTTTCCATTGTATAAAACGAATAATTGCTACCAGTGTGAAAGTTATGGTCATTTCTACGTTCCGCGCAACCTGGGCTTTACTCTAGGGCGTTGCTCCACCTGATGGAATAGTTAGGGCCTAAGAAGTGAACGCCAGAATCATAAAATGCAATAAAAATACAACAGTCTTTCCATCCTATAACAGGAATAATTGCAATCCGTGTGAAAGTGATGGTCATTTGTACGTTACAGGCAACCTAGGCTTCACTCTAGGGCGTTGCTCCACCAGATCGAATTGTTAGGGCCAAAGAAGTCAACGCCCGAAGCATAAAATACAAAATAAATAGAACAGTTTTTCCATCGTATAAAACGAATAATTGCAACCAGTGTGAAAGTTATGGTCATTTCTACATTCCGAGCAACCTAGGCTTCACTCTAGGGCGTTGTTCTACCAGATCGAATAGTTAGGGCCTAAGAAGTCAACAACAGAAGAATAAAATACAAAATAAATACAACAGCCTTTACACCGTATAAAACGAATAATTGCAACCTGTGTGAAGGTTATGGTCATACCTACGTTCCGGGCAACCTAGGCTTCACTGGAGGGCGTTGCTCCACCAGATCGAATTGTTAGGGCCTAAGAAGTCAACGCCAGAAGCATAAAATACGATATAAATACAACAGCTTTTCAATCATATAAAAGGAATAATTGCAAACAGTGTGAAAGTAATGGTCATTTCTACGTTCCGGGCAACCTAGGCTTCACCCTAGGGCGTTGCTCCACCAGATTAAACAGTTTGGGCCTTAGAAGTCAACGCCCGAAGCATAAAATACAAAATAAATAGAACAGTTTTTCCATTGTATAAAACGAATAATTGCTACCAGTGTAAAAGTTATTGTCATTTCTACGTTCCGGGCAACCTAGGCTTCACCCTTGGGCGTTGTTCCACCAGATCGAATAGTTAGGGCTTAAGAAGTGAACACCAGAAGCATAAAATACAATATAAATACAACAGTTTTTCCATCGTATAAAACGAATAATTGCAACCAGTGTGAAATTTATGGTTATTTCTACATTCCGAGCAACCTAGGTTTCACTCTAGGGCGTTGTTCCACCAGCTCGAATAGTTAGGGCCTAAGAAGTGAACGCCAGAAGCATTAAATACAATAAAAATACAACAGTTTTTCCATCGTATAACAGGATTAATTGCAACCAGTTTGAAAGTGATGGTCACTTCCACATTCCGGGCAACCTAGGCTTCACCCTTGGGCGTTGTTCCACCAGATCGAATAGTTAGGGCTTAAGAAGTGAACGCCAGAAGCATAAAATACAATATAAATACAACAGTTTTTCCATCGTATAAAACGAATAATTGCAACCAGTGTGAAATTTATGGTTATTTCTACATTCCGAGCAACCTAGGCTTCACTCTAGGGCGTTGCTACACTAGATCGAATAGATAGGGCCTTAGAAGTCAACGCCAGAGTCATAAAATACAATATAAATACAACAGCTTTTCCATCGTAAAGAACGTATAATTGCAACCAGTGTGAAAGCTATGGTTATTTCTACATTCCGAGCAACCTAGGCTTCACTCTGGGGCGTTGCTCCACCAGATCGAATAGTTAGGTCCTTAGAAGTCAACGCCAGAAGCATAAAATACGATATAAATGCAACAGCTTTTGCATCGTATAAAAGGAATAATTGCTAACAGTGTGAAAGTAATGGTCATTTCTACGTTCCGGGCAACCTAGGCTTCACCCTAGGGCGTTGCTCCACCAGATTAAACAGTTTGGGCCTTAGAAGTCAACGCCCGAAGCATAAAATACAAAATAAATAGAACAGTTTTTCCATTGTATAAAACGAATAATTGCTACCAGTGTAAAAGTTATGGTCATTTCTACGTTCCGGGCAACCTAGGCTTCACCCTTGGGCGTTGTTCCACCAGATCGAATAGTTAGGGCCTAAGAAGTGAACGCTAGAAGCATAAAATACAATATAAATACAACAGCTTTTCCATCGTAAAGAACGTATAATTGCAACCAGTGTGAAAGTTATGGTTATTTCTACATTCCGAGCAACCTGGGCTTCACTCTAGGGCGTTGCTTCAACAGATTGAATAGTTAGTGCCTTAGAAGTCAACGCCCGAAGCATAAAATGCAATAAAAATACAACAGTTTTTCCATCGTATAACAGGATTAATTGCAACCAGTTTGAAAGCGATGGTCATTTCTACGTTCCGGGCAACCTAGGCTTCACTCTAGGGCGTTGCTCCACCAGATCGAATAGTTAGGTCCTTAGAAGTCAACGCCAGAAGCATAAAATACGATATAAATACAACAGCTTTTGCATCGTATAAAAGGAATAATTGCAAACAGTGTGAAAGTAATTGTCATTTCTACGTTCCGGCAACCCAGGCTACACTCTAGGGCGTTGCTCCACCAGATCAAACAGTTAGGGCCTTAGAGGACAACGCCCGAAGCATAAAATACAAAATAAATAGAACAGTTTTTCCATTGTATAAAACGAATAATTGCTACCAGTGTAAAAGTTATGGCCATTTCTACGTTCCGGGCAACATAGGCTTCTCCCTAGGGCGTTGTTCCACCAGATCGAATACTTAGGGCCTAAGAAGTGAACGCCAGAAGCATAAAATGCAATAAAAATACAACAGTCTTTCCATCCTATAACAGGAGTAATTGCATCCCGTGTGAAAGCTATGGTTATTTCTACATTCCGAGCAACCTAGGCTTCACTCTAGGGCGTTGTTCCACCAGCTCGAATAGTTAGGGCCTAAGAAGTGAACGCCAGAAGCATTAAATACAATAAAAATACAACAGTTTTTCCATCGTATAACAGGATTAATTGCAACCAGTTTGAAAGTGATGGTCACTTCTATGTTCCGGGCAACCTAGGCTTCACTCTCGGGCGTTGCTACACTAGATCGAATAGCTAGGGCCTTAGAAGTCAACGCCGGAGTCATAAAATACAATATAAATACAACAGCTATTCCATCGTAAAGAACGTATAATTGCAACCAGTGTGAAAGCTATGGTTATTTCTACATTCCGAGCAACCTAGGCTTCACTCTAGGGCGTTGCTCCACCAGATCGAATAGTTAGGTCCTTAGAAGTCAACGCCAGAAGCGTAAAATACGATATAAATACAACAGCTTTTGCATGGTATAAAAGGAATAATTGCAAACAGTGTGAAAGTAATTGTCATTTCTACGTTCCGGGCAACCTAGGCTACACTCTAGGGCGTTGCTCCACCAGATCAAACAGTTAGGGCCTTAGAAGTCAACGCCCGAAGCATAAAATACGATATAAATACAGCAGCTTTTCCATCGTATAAAAGGAATAATTGCAAACAGTGTGAAAGTAATGGTCACTTATACGTTCCGGACAACCTAGGCTTCACTCTACGGCGTTGTTCCACCAGATCAAACAGTTAGGGCCTTAGAAGTCAACGCCCGAAGCATAAAATACAAAATAAAAAGAACAGTTTTTCCATTGTATAAAACGAATAATTGCTACCAGTGTGAAGGTTATGGTCATATCTACGTTCTGGGCAACCTAGGCTTCACTGTAGGTTGTTGCTCCACCAGATCGAAGTGTTAGGGCCTAAGAAGTCAACGCCCGAAGCATAAAATACAATAGAAATACAACAGTTTTTCCATCGTATAAAACGAATAATTGCAACCATTATGAAACTTATGGTCATTTCTACGTTCCGGGCAACCTAGACTTCACCCTAGGGCGTTGTTCCACCAGATCGAATAGTTAGGGCCTAAGAAGTGAACGCCAGAAGCATAAAATACAATATAAATACAACAGTTTTTCCATCGTATAAAACGAATAATTGCAACCAGTGTGAAGGTAATGATCATTTCTACATTCCGAGCAACTTAGGCTTCACTCTAGGGCGTTGCTCCAACAGATTGAATAGTTAGGGCCTTAGAAGTCAACGCCCGAAGCATAAAATGCAATAAAAATACAACAGTTTTTCCATCGTATAACAGGATTAATTGCAACCAGTTTGAAAGTGATGGTCATTTCTATGTTCCAGGCAACCTAGGCTTCACTCTAGGGCGTTGCTCCACCAGATCAAACAGTTAGGGCCTTAGAAGTCAACGCCCGAAGCATAAAGTACAAAATAAATAGAACAGTTTTTCCATTGTAAAAAACGAATAATTGCTACCAGTGTAAAAGTTATGGTCATTTCTACGTTCCGGGCAACCTAGGCTTCACCCTAGGGCGTTGTTCCACCAGATCGAATAGTTAGGGCCTAAGAAGTCAACACCAGAAGAATAAAATACAAAATAAATACAACAGCCTTTACACCGTATGAAACGAGTAATTGCAACCTGTGTGAAGGCTATGGTCATACCTACGTTCCGGGCAACCTAGGCTTCACTCTAGGGCGTTGCTCCACTAGATCGAATAGTTAGGGCCATAGAAGTCAACGCCAGAAGCATAAAATACGATATAAATACAACAGCTTTTCAATCGTATAAAAGGAATAATTGCAAACAGTGTGAAAGTAATGGTCATTTCTACGTTCCGGGCAACCTAGGCTTCACTCTAGGTCGTTGCTCCACCAGATCAAACAGTTAGGGCCTTAGAAGTCAACGCCCGAAGCATAAAATACAAAATAAATAGAACAGTTTTTCCATTGTATAAAACAAATAATTGCTACCAGTGTAAAAGTTATGGTCATTTCTACGTTCGCTACCTAGGCTTCACCCTAGGGCGTTGTTCCACAAGATCGAATAGCTACGGCCTTAGAAGCCTACGCCTGAAGCATAAAATACAATAAAAATTCAACGGTCTTTTCATCGTATAACAGGAATAATTGCAACAAGCTTGAAAGTAATGATCATTTGGGCGTTTCGGGCATCCTAGACTTAACTCTGAGGCATTGCTCCACCAGATCGAATAGTCAGGGCCTAAGAAGTGAACGCCAGAAGCATAAAATACAATATAAATACAACAGCTTTTCCATCGTATAGAACGAATAATTGCAACCAGTGTGAAAGTTATGGTCATTTCTACATTCCGAGCAACCTAGGCTTCACTCTAGGGCGTTGCTCCACCAGATCGAACAGTTAGGTCCTTAGAAGTCAACGCCAGAAGCATAAAATACGATATAAATACAGCAGCTTTTCCATCGTATAAACGGGATAATTGCAAACAGTGTGAAAGTAATGGTCATTTCTACGTTCCGGGCAACCTAGGCTTCACTCTACGGCGTTGTTCTACCAGATCGAATAGTTAGGGCCTAAGAAGTCAACACCAGAAGAATAAAATACAAAATAAATACAACAGCCTTTACACCGTATGAAACGAGTAATTGCAACCTGTGTGAAGGCTATGGTCATACCTACGTTCCGGGCAACCTAGCCTTCACTGTATTGCGTTGCTCCACCCGAGCGAATTGTTAGGGCCTAAGAAGTCAACGTCAGAAGCATTAAATACAATATAAATACAACAGTTTTTCCATCGTAAAAAACTAATAATTGCAACCAGTGTGAAAGTTATGGTCATTTCTACATTCCGAGCAACCTAGGCTTCACTCTAGGGCGTTGCTCCAACAGATTGAATAGTTACTGCCTTAGAAGTCAACGCCCGAAGCATAAAATGCAATAAAAATACAACAGTTTTTCCATGGTATAACAGGATTAATTGCAACCAGTTTGAAAGCGATGGTCATTTCTACGTTCAGGGCAACCTAGGCTTCACTCTAGGGCGTTGCTCCACTAGATCGAATAGTTAGGGCCATTGAAGTCAACGCCAGAAGCATAAAATACAATATAAATACAACAGCTTTTCAATCGTATAAAAGGAATAATTGCAAACAGTGTGAAAGTAATGGTCATTTCTACGTTCCGGGCAACCTAGGCTTCACCCTAGGGCGTTGCTCCACCAGATTAAACAGTTAGGGCCTTAGAAGTCAACGCCCGAAGCATAAAATACAAAATAAATAGAACAGTTTTTCCATTGTATAAAACGAATAATTGCTACCAGTGTAAAAGTTATGGTCATTTCTACGTTCCGGGCAACCTAGGCTTCACCCTTGGGCGTTGTTCCCCCAGATCGAATAGTTAGGGCCTAAGAAGTGAACGCCAGAAGCATAAAATACAATATAAATACTACAGCTTTTCCATCGTAAAGAACGTATAATTGCAACCAGTGTGAAAGCTATGGTTATTTCTACATTCCGAGCAACCTAGGCTTCACTCTAGGGCGTTGCTCCACCAGATCGAATAGTTAGGTCCTTAGAAGTCAACGCCAGAAGCATAAAATACGATATAAATACAACAGCTTTTGCATCGTATAAAAGGAATAATTGCAAACAGTGTGAAAGTAATTGTCATTTCTACGTTCCGGGCAACCCAGGCTACACTCTAGGGCGTTGCTCCACCAGATCGAACAGTTAGGGCCTTAGAGGTCAACGCCCGAAGCATAAAATACAAAATAAATAGAACAGTTTTTCCATTGTATAAAACGAATAATTGCTACCAGTGTAAAAGTTATGGTCATTTCTACGTTCCGGGCAACCTAGGCTTCTCCCTAGGGCGTTGTTACACCAGATCGAATAGTTAGGGCCTAAGAAGTGAACGCCAGAAGCATAAAATGCAATAAAAATACAACAGTCTTTCCATCCTATAACAGGAATAATTGCAACCCGTGTGAAAGTTATGGTTACTTCTACATTCCGAGCAACCTAGGCTTCACTCTAGGGCGTTGTTCCACCAGCTCGAATAGTTAGGGCCTAGGAAGTCAACGCCTGAAGCATAAAATACAATAAAAATGCAACAGTCTTTCCATCCTATAACAGGAATAATTGCAACCCGTGTGAAAGTGATGGTCATTTCTACGTTCCGGGCAACCTAGGCTTCACTCTACGGCGTTGTTCTACCAGATCGAATAGTTAGGGCCTAAGAAGTCAACACCAGAAGAATAAAATACAAAATAAATACAACAGCCTTTACACCGTATGAAACGAGTAATTGCAACCTGTGTGAAGGCTATGGTAATACCTACGTTCCGGGCAACCTAGCCTTCACTGTATGGCGTTGCTCCACCAGATCGAATTGTTAGGGCCTAAGAAGTCAACGCCAGAAGCATTAAATACAATATAAATACAACAGTTTTTCCATCGTATAAAACTAATAATTGCAACCAGTGTGAAAGTTATGGTCATTTCTACATTCCGAGCAACCTAGGCTTCACTCTAGGGCGTTGCTCCAACAGATTGAATAGTTAGTGCCTTAGAAGTCAACGCCCGAAGCATAAAATGCAATAAAAATACAACAGTTTTTCCATCGTATAACAGGATTGATTGCAACCAGTTTGAAAGCGATGGTCATTTCTACGTTCCGGGCAACCTAGGCTTCACTCTAGGGCGTTGCTCCACTAGATCGAATAGTTAGGGCCATTGAAGTCAACGCCAGAAGCATAAAATACAATATAAATACAACAGCTTTTCAATCGTATAAAAGGAATAATTGCAAACAGTGTGAAAGTAATGGTCATTTCTACGTTCCGGGCAACCTAGGCTTCACCCTAGGGCGTTGCTCCACCAGATTGAACAGTTAGGGCCTTAGAAGTCAACGCCCGAAGCATAAAATACAAAATAAATAGAACAGTTTTTCCATTGTATAAAACGAATAATTGCTACCAGTGTAAAAGTTATGGTCATTTCTACGTTCCGGGCAACCTAGGCTTCACCCTTGGGCGTTGTTCCCCCAGATCGAATAGTTAGGGCCTAAGAAGTGAACGCCAGAAGCATAAAATACAATATAGATACAACAGCTTTTCCATCGTAAAGAACGTATAATTGCAACCAGTGTGAAAGCTATGGTTATTTCTACATTCCGAGCAACCTAGGCTTCACTCTAGGGCGTTGCTCCACCAGATCGAATAGTTAGGTCCTTAGAAGTCAACGCCAGAAGCATAAAATACGATATAAATACAACAGCTTTTGCATCGTATAAAAGGAATAATTGCAAACAGTGTGAAAGTAATTGTCATTTCTACGTTCCGGGCAACCCAGGCTACACTCTAGGGTGTTGCTCCACCAGATCGAACAGTTAGGGCCTTAGAGGTCAACGCCCGAAGCATAAAATACAAAATAAATAGAACAGTTTTTCCATTGTATAAAACGAATAATTGCTACCAGTGTAAAAGTTATGGTCATTTCTACGTTCCGGGCAACCTAGGCTTCGCCCTAGGGCGTTGTTCCACCAGATCGAATAGTTAGGGCCTAAGAAGTGAACGCCAGAAGCATAAAATGCAATAAAAATACAACAGTCTTTCCATCCTATAACAGGAATAATTGCAACCCGTGTGAAAGTTATGGTTATTTCTACATTCCGAGCAACCTAGGCTTGACTCTAGGGCGTTGTTCCACCAGCTCGAATAGATAGGGCCTAGGAAGTCAACGCCTGAAGCATAAAATACAATAAAAATGCAACAGTCTTTCCATCCTATAACAGGAATAATTGCAACCCGTGTGAAAGTGATGGTCATTTCTACGTTCCGGGCAACCTAGGCTTCACTCTACGGCGTTGTTCTACCAGATCGAATAGTTAGGGCCTAAGAAGTCAACACCAGAAGAATAAAATACAAAATAAATACAACAGCCTTTACACCGTATGAAACGAGTAATTGCAACCTGTGTGAAGGCTATGGTCATACCTACGTTCCGGGCAACCTAGGCTTCACTCTAGGGCGTTGCTCCACTAGATCGAATAGTTAGGGCCATAGAAGTCAACGCCAGAAGCATAAAATACGATATAAATACAACAGCTTTTCAATCGTATAAAAGGAATAATTGCAAACAGTGTGAAAGTAATGGTCATTTCGACGTTCCGGGCAACCTAGGCTTCACCCTAGGGCGTTGCTCCACCAGATTAAACAGTTAGGGCCTTAGAAGTCAACGCCCGAAGCATAAAATACAAAATAAATAGAACAGTTTTTCCATTGTATAAAACGAATAATTGCTACCAGTGTAAAAGTTATGGCCATTTCTACGTTCCGGGCAACCTAGGCTTCACCCTTGGGCGTTGTTCCACCAGATCGAATAGTTAGGGCCTAAGAAGTGAACGCCAGAAGCATGAAATACAATATAAATACAACAGTTTTTCCATCGTATAAAACGAATAATTGCAACCAGTGTGAAAGTTATGGTCATTTCTACTTTCCGGGCAACCTAGGCTTCACTCTAGGGCGTTGTTCCACCAGCTCGAATAGTTAGGGCCTAAAAAGTGAACGCCAGAAGCATTAAATGCAATTAAAATACAACAGTTTTTCCATCCTATAAGAGGATTAATAGCAACCAGTTTGAAAGTGATGGTCACTTCTACGTTCCGGGCAACCCAGGCTTCACTCTAGGGCGTTGCTACACTAGATCGAATAGCTAGGGCCTTAGAAGTCAACGCCAGAGTCATAAAATACAATATAAATACAACAGCTTTTCCATCGTAAAGAACGTATAATTGCAACCAGTGTGAGAGCTATGGTTATTTCTACATTCCGAGCAACCTAGGCTTCACTCTAGGGCGTTCCTGCACCAGATCGAATAGTTAGGTCCTTAGAAGTCAACGCCAGAAGCATAAAATACGATATAAATACAACAGCTTTTCAATCGTATAAAAGGAATAATTGCAAACAGTGTGAAAGTAATGGTCATTTCTACGTTCCGGGCAACCTAGGCTTCACCCTAGGGCGTCGCTCCACCAGATTAAACAGTTTGGGCCTTAGAAGTCAACGCCCGAAGCATAAAATACAAAATAAATAGAACAGTTTTTCCATCGTATAAAACGAATAATTGCTACCAGTGTGAAAGTTATGGTCATTTCTACGTTCCGGGCGCCCTAGGTTTCACTCCATGGCGTTGCTCCACCAGATCGAATAGTTACGGCCTATGAAGTCAACGCCAGAAGCATAAAATACAATATAAATACAACAGTTTTTCCATCATATAAAGCGAATGATAGCAACCAGTGTGAAAGTTACGGTCATTTCTACGTTCCGCGCAATCTTGGCTTTACCCTAGCGCGTTTTTCCACCAGATGGAATAGTTAGGGCCTAAGAAGTCAACGCCAGAAGCATAAAATACGATATAAATACAACAGCTTTTCCATCGTATAAAACGAATAATTGCAACCAGTGTGAAAGTTATGGTCCTCTCTACATTTCGAGCAACCTAGGCTTCACTCTAGGGCGTTGCTCCACCTGATCGAATAGTTAGGGCCTTAGAAGTCAACGCCAGAAGCATAAAATACAATATAAATACTACAGTTATTCCACCATATAAAACGAATAATTGCAACCAGTTTGATAGTGATGGTCATTTCTACGTACCGGGCAACCTAGGCATCACTCTAGGGCGTTGCTCCACCAGATCGAATAGTTAGGGCCTTAGAAGTCAACGCCCGAGGCATAAAGTATAAAATAAATAGAACAGTTTTTCCATCGTATAAAACGAATAATTGCTACCAGTGTGAAAGTTATGGTCATTTCTACTTTCCGGGCAACCTAGACTTCACACTAGGGCGTTGTTCCACCAGATGGAATAGTTAGGGCCTAAGAAGTCAACGCCAGAAGCATAAAATACGATATAAATACAACAGCTTTTCCATCGTATAAAACGAATAATTGCAACCTGTGTGAAAGTTATGGTCATTTCTACGTTCCGCGCAACCTAGGCTTCCCCCTAGGGCGTTGCTCCAACAGATTGCATAGCTAGGGCCTTAGAAGTCAATGCCCGAAGCATAAAATGCAATAAAGATACAACAGTTTTTCCATCGTATAGCAGGAATAATTGCAAACAGTGTGAAAGTAATGGTCATTTCCACGTTCCGGGCAACCTAGGCTTCACTCTAGGGCGTTGCTCCACCAGATCGAATAGTTAGGGCCTAAGAAGTCAACACCAGAAGAATAAAATACAAAATAAATACAACAGGCTTTACACCGTATAAACCGAATAATTGCAAGCTGTGTGAAGGTTATGGTCATATCTACGTTCCGGGCAACCTAGGCTTCACTGTGGGGCGTTGCTCCACCAGATTGAAGTGTTAGGGCCTAAGAAGTCAACGCTCGAAGCATAAAATACAATAGAAATACAACAGTTTTTCCATCGTATAAAACGAATAATTGCAACCATTATGAAACCTATGGTCATTTCTACGTTCCGGGCAACCTAGGCTTCACTCTATGGCGTTCTTCCACCACATCGAATAGCTACGGCCTCAGAAGTCAACGCCTGAAGCATAAAATACAATAAAAATGCAACAGTCTTTCCATCCTATAACAGGAATAATTGCAACCCGTGTGAAAGTGATGGTCATTTCTACGTTCCAGGCAACCTAGGCTTCACTCTAGGGCGTTGTTCCACCAGATCGAATAGTTAGGGCCTGAGAAGTCAACACCAGAAGCATAAAATACAATATAAATATAACAGTTTTTCCATCGTATAAAACGAATAATAGCATCCAGTGTGAAAGTTATGGTCATTTCTACGTTCCGGGCAACCTAGGCTTCACTCTAGGGCGTTGCTCCACCAGATCAAACAGTTAGGGCCCTAGAAGTCAACGCCCGAAGCATAAAATACAAAGTAGATACAACAGTTTTTCCATTGTATCAAACGAATAACTGCTACCAGCGTAAAAGTTATGGTCATTTCTACGTTCCGGGCAACCTAGGCTTCACCCTAGGCCGTTGTTCCACCAGATCGAATAGTTAGGGCCTAAGAAGTGAACGCCAGAAGCATAAAATGCAATAAAAATACAACAGTCTTTCCAACCTATAACAGGAATAATTGCAATCCGTGTGAAAGTGATGGTCATTTGTACGTTCCAGGCAACCTAGGCTTCACTCTAGGGCGATGCTCCACCAGATCGAATAGTTAGGGCCTAAGAAGTCAACGCCAGAAGCATAAAATACAATATAAATATAACAGTTTTTCCATCGTATAAAACGAATAATAGCATCCAGGGTAAAAGCTATGGTCATTTCTACGTTCCGGGGAACCTAGGCTTCATCCTAGGGCGTTGTTCCACCAGATGGAATAGTTAGGGCCTAAGAATTCAACGCCAGAAGCATAAAATACGATATAAATACAACAACTTTTCCATCGTATAAAACGAGTAATTGCTACCAGTGTGAAAGTTATGGTCATTTCTACGTTCCGGGCGCCCTAGGTTTCACTCCAGGGCGTTGCTCCACCAGATCGAATAGTTACGGCCTATAAAGTCAACGCCAGAAGCATAAAATACAATATAAATACAACAGTTTTTCCATCATATAAAACGAATGATAGCAACCAGTGTGAAAGTTACGGTCATTTCTACGTTCCGCGCAATCTTGGCTTTACCCTAGCGCGTTTTTCCACCAGATGGAATAGTTAGGGCCTAAGAAGTCAACGCCAGAAGCATAAAATACGATATAAATACAACAGCTTTTCCATCGTATAAAACGAATAATTGCAACCAGCGTGAAAGTTATGGTCCTCTCTACATTTCGAGCAACCTAGGCTTCACTCTAGGGCGTTGCTCCACCTGATCGAATAGTTAGGGCCTTAGAAGTCAACGCCAGAAGCATAAAATACAATATAAATACTACAGTTATTCCACCATATAAAACGAATAATTGCAACCAGTTTGATAGTGATGGTCATTTCTACGTACCGGGCAACCTAGGCATCACTCTAGGGCGTTGCTCCACCAGATCGAATAGTTAGGGCCTTAGAAGTCAATGCCCGAGGCATAAAGTATAAAATAAATAGAACAGTTTTTCCATCGTATAAAACGAATAAATGCTACCAGTGTGAAAGTTATGGTCATTTCTACTTTCCGGGCAACCTGGACTTCACCCTAGGGCGTTGTTCCACCAGATGGAATAGTTAGGGCCTAAGAAGTCAACGCCAGAAGCATAAAATACGATATAAATACAACAGCTTTTCCATCGTATAAAACGAATAATTGCAACCTGTGTGAAAGTTATGGTCATTTCTACGTTCCGGGCAACCTAGGCTTCCCCCTAGGGCGTTGCTCCAACAGATTGCATGGCCAGGGCCTTAGAAGTCAATGCCCGAAGCATAAAATGCAATAAAGATACAACAGTTTTTCCATCGTATAGCAGGAATAATTTGCAACCAGTGTGAAGGTTATGGTCATATCTACGTTCCGGGCAGCCTAGGCATCACTGTAGGGCGTTGTTCCACCAGATCGAATAGTTAGGGCCTAAGAAGTGAACGCCAGAAGCATAAAATACAATATAAATACAGCAGCTTTTCCATCCTATAAAAGGAATAATTGCAAACAGTGTGAAAGTAATGGTCATTTCCACTTTCCGTGCAACCTAGGCTTCACTCTAGGGCGTTGCTCCACCAGATCGAATAGTTAGGGCCTAAGAAGTCAACACCAGAAGAATAAAATACAAAATAAATACAACAGCCTTTACACCCTATAAACCGAATAATTGCAACCTGTGTGAAGGTTATGGTCATATCTACGTTCCGGGCAACCTAGGCTTCACTGTGGGGCGTTGCTCCACCAGATTGAAGTGTTAGGGCCTAAGAAGTCAACGCTCGAAGCATAAAATACAATAGAAATACAACAGTTTTTCCATCGTATAAAACGAATAATTGCAACCATTATGAAACCTATGGTCATTTCTACGTTCCGGGCAACCTAGGCTTCACTCTATGGCGTTCTTCCACCACATCGAATAGCTACGGCCTCAGAAGTCAACGCCTGAAGCATAAAATACAATAAAAATGCAACAGTCTTTCCATCCTATAACAGGAATAATTGCAACCCGTGTGAAAGTGATGGTCATTTCTACGTTCCAGGCAACCTAGGCTTCACTCTAGGGCGTTGTTCCACCAGATCGAATAGTTAGGGCCTGAGAAGTCAACACCAGAAGCATAAAATACAATATAAATATAACAGTTTTTCCATCGTATAAAACGAATAATAGCATCCAGTGTGAAAGTTATGGTCATTTCTACGTTCCGGGCAACCTAGGCTTCACCCTAGGGCGTTGTTCCACCAGATCGAATAGTTAGGGCCTAAGAAGTGTACGCCAGAAGCATAAAATGCAATAAAAATACAACAGTCTTTCCAACCTATAACAGGAATAATTGCAATCCGTGTGAAAGTGATGGTCATTTGTACGTTCCAGGCAACCTAGGCTTCACTCTAGGGCGTTGCTCCACCAGATCGAATAGCTAGGTCCTTAGAAGTCAACGCCAGAATCATAAAATACGATATAAATACAACAGCTTTTCCATGGTATAAAAGGAATAATTGCAAACAGTGTGAAAGCAATGGTCATTTCTACGTTCCGGGCAACCTACGCTTCACTCTAGGGCGTTGCTCCGCCAGATCGAATAGCTAGGGACTTAGAATTCAATGCCAGGAGCATAAAATGCAATATAAATAGAACAGCTTTTCCATCGTTTACAACGAATAATAGCAACCAGTGTGAAAGTTATGGTCATTTCTACGTTCCGGGCAACCTAGGCTTCACTCTAGGGCGTTGCTCCACCAGATCGAATAGTTAGGGCCTTAGAAGTCAACGCCCGAAGCATAAAATGCAATAAAGATGCAAAAGTTTTTCCATCACATAACAGGAATAATTACCACCAGTGTGAAGGTAATGGTATGGTCTACGTTCCGGGCAACCTAGGCTTCACTCTAGGGTGGTGCTCCACCAGATCAAAGAGTTAGGGCCTAAGAAGTCAACGCCAGAAGAATAAAATACGATATAAGTACAACAGTTTTTCCATCGTATAAAATGAATGATTGCGAACATTGTGAAAGTAGTGGTCATTTCTGCGTGCCTGGCAACCTACGCGTCACTCTAGGGCGTTGCTACTCCTAATCTGATAGCTACGGCCTTAGAAGTTAACGCCGGAAGCATAAAATACAATATAAATACAACAGCTTCGCCATCGTATAAAATGAATAATTGCAAACAGTGTGAAGGTAATGGTCATTTCTACATTCCGAGCAGCCTAGGCTTCACTCTAGGGCGTTGCTCCAACAGATTGAATAGTTAGGGCCTTAGAAGTCAACGCCCGAAGCATAAAATGCAATAAAAATACAACAGTTTTTCCATTGTATAAAACGAATAATTGCTACCAGTGTAAAAGTTATGGTCATTTCTACGTTCCGGGCAACCTAGGCTTCACCCTTGGGCGTTGTTCCACCAGATCGAATAGTTAGGGCCTAAGAAGTGAACGCCAGAAGCATAAAATACAATATAAATACAACAGTTTTTCCATCGTATAAAACGAATAATTGCAACCAGTGTGAAAGCTATGGTTATTTCTACATTCCGAGCAACCTAGGCTTCACTCTAGGGCGTTGCTCCAACAGATTGAATAGTTAGGGCCTTAGAAGTCAACGCCCGAAGCATAAAATGCAATAAGAATACAACAGTTTTTCCATCGTATAACAGGATTAATTGCAACCAGTTTGAAAGTGATGGTCATTTCTACATTCCGAGCAACCTAGGATTCACTCTAGGGCGTTGTTCCACCAGACGGAATAGTTAGGGCCTAAGAAGTCAACGCCAGGAGCATAAAAAACGATATAAATACAACAGCTTTTCCATCGTATAAAACGAATAATTGCAACCAGTGTGGAAGTTATGGTCATTTCTACGTTCCGGGCAACCTAGGCTTCACTCTAGGGCGGTGCTCCACCAAATCGAGTAGCTAGGGCCTTAGAAGTCAGCGCCAGAAGCATAAAATACAATAAAGATGCAAAAGCTTTTCCATCCTATAACAGGAATAACTGCAAACAGTATGAAAGTACTTGTCATTTCTACGTTCCGGGTAACCTAGGTTTCACTCCAGGGCGTTGCTCCACCAGATCGAATAGCTAGGGACTTTGAAATCAACGCCATAAGAATAAAATACAATATAAGTACAACAGTTTTACCATCGTATAAAATGAATAATTGCAACCAGTGTGAAAGTTAAGGTCATTTCTACATTTCGAGCAACCTAGGCTTCACTCTAGGGCGTTGCTCCACCTGATCGAATAGTTAGGGCCTTAGAAGTCCACGCCTGAAGCATTAAATACAAAATAAATAGAACAGCTTTTCCATTGTATAAAACGAATAATTGCTACCAGTGTGAAAGTTATGGTCATTTCTACGTTCCGCGCAACCTGGGCTTTACTCTAGGGCGTTGCTCCACCTGATGGAATAGTTAGGGCCTAAGGAGTGAACGCCAGAAGCATAAAATGCAATAAAAATACAACAGTCTTTGCATCCTATAACAGGAATAATTGCAATCCGTGTGAAAGTGATGGTCATTTGTACGTTACAGGCAACCTAGGCTTCACTCTAGGGCGTTGCTCCACCAGATCGAATTGTTAGGGCCAAAGAAGTCAACGCCCGAAGCATAAAATACAAAATAAATAGAACAGTTTTTCCATCGTATAAAACGAATAATTGCAACCAGTGTGAAAGTTATGGTCATTTCTACATTCCGAGCAACCTAGGCTTCACTCTAGGGCGTTGTTCTACCAGATCGAATAGTTAGGGCCTAAGAAGTCAACACCAGAAGAATAAAATACAAAATAAATACAACAGCCTTTACACCGTATAAAACGAATAATTGCAACCTGTGTGAAGGTTATGGTCATACCTACGTTCCGGGCAACCTAGGCTTCACTGGAGGGCGTTGCTCCACCAGATCGAATTGTTAGGGCCTAAGAAGTCAACGCCAGAAGCATTAAATACAATATAAATACAACAGTTTTTCCATCGTATAAAACTAATAATTGCAACCAGTGTGAAAGTTATCGTCATTTCTACATTCCGAGCAGCCTAGGCTTCACTCTAGGGCGTTGCTCCAACAGATTGAATAGTTAGGGCCTTAGAAGTCAACGCCCGAAGCATAAAATGCAATAAAAATACAACAGTTTTTCCATCGTATACCAGGATTAATTGCAACCAGTTTGAAAGCGATGGTCATTTCTACGTTCCGGGAAACCTAGGCTTCACTCTAGGGCGTTGCTCCACTAGATCGAATAGTTAGGGCCATAGAAGACAACGCCAGAAGCATAAAATACGATATAAATACAACAGCTTTTCAATCGTATAAAAGGAATAATTGCAAACAGTGTGAAAGTAATGGTCATTTCTACGTTCCGGGCAACCTAGGCTTCACCCTAGGGCGTTGCTCCACCAGATTAAACACTTTGGGCCTTAGAAGTCAACGCCCGAAGCATAAAATACAAAATAAATAGAACAGTTTTTCCATTGTATAAAACGAATAATTGCTACCAGTTTAAAAGTTATGGTCATTTCTACGTTCCGGGCAACCTGGACTTCACCCTAGGGCGTTGTTCCACCAGATGGAATAGTTAGGGCCTAAGAAGTCAACGCCAGAAGCATAAAATACGATATAAGTACAACAGCTTTTCCATCGTATAAAACGAATAATTGCAACCTGTGTGAAAGTTATGGTCATTTCTACGTTCCGGGCAACCTAGGCTTCCCCCTAGGGCGTTGCTCCAACAGATTGCATGGCCAGGGCCTTAGAAGTCAATGCCCGAAGCATAAAATGCAATAAAGATACAACAGTTTTTCCATCGTATAGCAGGAATAATTTGCAACCAGTGTGAAGGTTATGGTCATATCTACGTTCCGGGCAGCCTAGGCATCACTGTAGGGCGTTGTTCCACCAGATCGAATAGTTAGGGCCTAAGAAGTGAACGCCAGAAGCATAAAATACAATATAAATACAGCAGCTTTTCCATCCTATAAAAGGAATAATTGCAAACAGTGTGAAAGTAATGGTCATTTCCACTTTCCGTGCAACCTAGGCTTCACTCTAGGGCGTTGCTCCACCAGATCGAATAGTTAGGGCCTAAGAAGTCAACACCAGAAGAATAAAATACAAAATAAATACAACAGCCTTTACACCCTATAAACCGAATAATTGCAACCTGTGTGAAGGTTATGGTCATATCTACGTTCCGGGCAACCTAGGCTTCACTGTGGGGCGTTGCTCCACCAGATTGAAGTGTTAGGGCCTAAGAAGTCAACGCTCGAAGCATAAAATACAATAGAAATACAACAGTTTTTCCATCGTATAAAACGAATAATTGCAACCATTATGAAACCTATGGTCATTTCTACGTTCCGGGCAACCTAGGCTTCACTCTATGGCGTTCTTCCACCACATCGAATAGCTACGGCCTCAGAAGTCAACGCCTGAAGCATAAAATACAATAAAAATGCAACAGTCTTTCCATCCTATAACAGGAATAATTGCAACCCGTGTGAAAGTGATGGTCATTTCTACGTTCCAGGCAACCTAGGCTTCACTCTAGGGCGTTGTTCCACCAGATCGAATAGTTAGGGCCTGAGAAGTCAACACCAGAAGCATAAAATACAATATAAATATAACAGTTTTTCCATCGTATAAAACGAATAATAGCATCCAGTGTGAAAGTTATGGTCATTTCTACGTTCCGGGCAACCTAGGCTTCACCCTAGGGCGTTGTTCCACCAGATCGAATAGTTAGGGCCTAAGAAGTGTACGCCAGAAGCATAAAATGCAATAAAAATACAACAGTCTTTCCAACCTATAACAGGAATAATTGCAATCCGTGTGAAAGTGATGGTCATTTGTACGTTCCAGGCAACCTAGGCTTCACTCTAGGGCATTGCTCCACCAGATCGAATAGCTAGGTCCTTAGAAGTCAACGCCAGAATCATAAAATACGATATAAATACAACAGCTTTTCCATGGTATAAAAGGAATAATTGCAAACAGTGTGAAAGCAATGGTCATTTCTACGTTCCGGGCAACCTACGCTTCACTCTAGGGCGTTGCTCCGCCAGATCGAATAGCTAGGGACTTAGAATTCAATGCCAGGAGCATAAAATGCAATATAAATAGAACAGCTTTTCCATCGTTTACAACGAATAATAGCAACCAGTGTGAAAGTTATGGTCATTTCTACGTTCCGGGCAACCTAGGCTTCACTCTAGGGCGTTGCTCCACCAGATCGAATAGTTAGGGCCTTAGAAGTCAACGCCCGAAGCATAAAATGCAATAAAGATGCAAAAGTTTTTCCATCACATAACAGGAATAATTACCACCAGTGTGAAGGTAATGGTATGGTCTACGTTCCGGGCAACCTAGGCTTCACTCTAGGGTGGTGCTCCACCAGATCAAAGAGTTAGGGCCTAAGAAGTCAACGCCAGAAGAATAAAATACGATATAAGTACAACAGTTTTTCCATCGTATAAAATGAATGATTGCGAACATTGTGAAAGTAGTGGTCATTTCTGCGTGCCTGGCAACCTACGCGTCACTCTAGGGCGTTGCTACTCCTAATCTGATAGCTACGGCCTTAGAAGTTAACGCCGGAAGCATAAAATACAATATAAATACAACAGCTTCGCCATCGTATAAAATGAATAATTGCAAACAGTGTGAAGGTAATGGTCATTTCTACATTCCGAGCAGCCTAGGCTTCACTCTAGGGCGTTGCTCCAACAGATTGAATAGTTAGGGCCTTAGAAGTCAACGCCCGAAGCATAAAATGCAATAAAAATACAACAGTTTTTCCATTGTATAAAACGAATAATTGCTACCAGTGTAAAAGTTATGGTCATTTCTACGTTCCGGGCAACCTAGGCTTCACCCTTGGGCGTTGTTCCACCAGATCGAATAGTTAGGGCCTAAGAAGTGAACGCCAGAAGCATAAAATACAATATAAATACAACAGTTTTTCCATCGTATAAAACGAATAATTGCAACCAGTGTGAAAGTTATGGTTATTTCTACATTCCGAGCAACCTAGGCTTCACTCTAGGGCGTTGCTCCAACAGATTGAATAGTTAGGGCCTTAGAAGTCAACGCCCGAAGCATAAAATGCAATAAGAATACAACAGTTTTTCCATCGTATAACAGGATTAATTGCAACCAGTTTGAAAGTGATGGTCATTTCTACATTCCGAGCAACCTAGGATTCACTCTAGGGCGTTGTTCCACCAGACGGAATAGTTAGGGCCTAAGAAGTCAACGCCAGGAGCATAAAAAACGATATAAATACAACAGCTTTTCCATCGTATAAAACGAATAATTGCAACCAGTGTGGAAGTTATGGTCATTTCTACGTTCCGGGCAACCTAGGCTTCACTCTAGGGCGGTGCTCCACCAAATCGAGTAGCTAGGGCCTTAGAAGTCAGCGCCAGAAGCATAAAATACAATAAAGATGCAAAAGCTTTTCCATCCTATAACAGGAATAACTGCAAACAGTATGAAAGTACTTGTCATTTCTACGTTCCGGGTAACCTAGGTTTCACTCCAGGGCGTTGCTCCACCAGATCGAATAGCTAGGGACTTTGAAATCAACGCCATAAGAATAAAATACAATATAAGTACAACAGTTTTACCATCGTATAAAATGAATAATTGCAACCAGTGTGAAAGTTAAGGTCATTTCTACATTTCGAGCAACCTAGGCTTCACTCTAGGGCGTTGCTCCACCTGATCGAATAGTTAGGGCCTTAGAAGTCCACGCCTGAAGCATTAAATACAAAATAAATAGAACAGCTTTTCCATTGTATAAAACGAATAATTGCTACCAGTGTGAAAGTTATGGTCATTTCTACGTTCCTCGCAACCTGGGCGTTACTCTAGGGCGTTGCTCCACCTGATGGAATAGTTAGGGCCTAAGAAGTGAACGCCAGAAGCATAAAATGCAATAAAAATACAACAGTCTTTCCATCCTATAACAGGAATAATTGCAATCCGTGTGAAAGTGATGGTCATTTGTACGTTACAGGCAACCTAGGCTTCACTCTAGGGCGTTGCTCCACCAGATCGAATTGTTAGGGCCAAAGAAGTCAACGCCCGAAGCATAAAATACAAAATAAATAGAACAGTTTTTCCATCGTATAAAACGAATAATTGCAACCAGTGTGAAAGTTATGGTCATTTCTACATTCCGAGCAACCTAGGCTTCACTCTAGGGCGTTGTTCTACCAGATCGAATAGTTATGGCCTAAGAAGTCAACACCAGAAGAATAAAATACAAAATAAATACAACAGCCTTTACACCGTATAAAACGAATAATTGCAACCTGTCTGAAGGTTATGGTCATACCTACGTTCCGGGCAACCTAGGCTTCACTGGAGGGCGTTGCTCCACCAGATCGAATTGTTAGGGCCTAAGAAGTCAACGCCAGAAGCATTAAATACAATATAAATACAACAGTTTTTCCATCGTATAAAACTAATAATTGCAACCAGTGTGAAAGTTATGGTCATTTCTACATTCCGAGCAGCCTAGGCTTCACTCTAGGGCGTTGCTCCAACAGATTGAATAGTTAGGGCCTTAGAAGTCAACGCCCGAAGCATAAAATGCAATAAAAATACAACAGTTTTTCCATCGTATACCAGGATTAATTGCAACCAGTTTGAAAGCGATGGTCATTTCTACGTTCCGGGCAACCTAGGCTTCACTCTAGGGCGTTGCTCCACTAGATCGAATAGTTAGGGCCATAGAAGACAACGCCAGAAGCATAAAATACGATATAAATACAACAGCTTTTCAATCGTATAAAAGGAATAATTGCAAACAGTGTGAAAGTAATGGTCATTTCTACGTTCCGGGCAACCTAGGCTTCACCCTAGGGCGTTGCTCCACCAGATTAAACAGTTTGGGCCTTAGAAGTCAACGCCCGAAGCATAAAATACAAAATAAATAGAACAGTTTTTCCATTGTATAAAACGAATAATTGCTACCAGTGTAAAAGTTATGGCCATTTCTACGTTCCGGGCAACATAGGCTTCTCCCTAGGGCGTTGTTCCACCAGATCGAATACTTAGGGCCTAAGAAGTGAATGCCAGAAGCATAAAATGCAATAAAAATACAACAGTCTTTCCATCCTATAACAGGAATAATTGCATCCCGTGTGAAAGTTATGGTTATTTCTACATTCCGAGCAACCTAGGCTTCACTCTAGGGCGTTGTTCCACCAGCTCGAATAGTTAGGGCCTAAGAAGTGAACGCCAGAAGCATTAAATACAATAAAAATACAACAGTTTTTCCATCGTATAACAGGATTAATTGCAACCAGTTTGAAAGTGATGGTCACTTCTATGTTCCGGGCAACCTAGGCTTCACTCTAGGGCGTTGCTACACTAGATCGAATAGCTAGGGTCTTAGAAGTCAACGCCAGAGTCATAAAATACAATATAAATACAACAGCTATTCCATCGTAAAGAACGTATAATTGCAACCAGTGTGAAAGGTATGGTTATTTCTACATTCCGAGCAACCTAGGCTTCACTCTAGGGCGTTGCTCCACCAGATCGAATAGTTAGGTCCTTAGAAGTCAACGCCAGAAGCGTAAAATACGATATAAATACAACAGCTTTTGCATCGTATAAAAGGAATAATTGCAAACAGTGTGAAAGTAATTGTCATTTCTACGTTCCGGGCAACCTAGGCTACACTCTAGGGCGTTGCTCCACCAGATCAAACAGTTAGGGCCTTACAAGTCAACGCCCGAAGTATAAAATACGATATAAATACAGCAGCTTTTCCATCGTATAAAAGGAATAATTGCAAACAGTGTGAAAGTAATGGTCACTTATACGTTCCGGACAACCTAGGCTTCACTCTACGGCGTTGTTCCACCAGATCAAACAGTTAGGGCCTTAGAAGTCAACGCCCGAAGCATAAAATACAAAATAAAAAGAACAGTTTTTCCATTGTATAAAACGAATAATTGCTACCAGTGTGAAGGTTATGGTCATATCTACGTTCCGGGCAACCTAGGCTTCACTGTAGGTTGTTGCTCCACCAGATCGAAGTGTTAGGGCCTAAGAAGTCAACGCCCGAAGCATAAAATACAATAGAAATACAACAGTTTTTCTATCGTATAAAACGAATAATTGCAACCATTATGAAACTTATGGTCATTCCTACGTTCCGGGCAACCTAGGCTTCACCCTAGGGCGTTGTTCCACCAGATCGAATAGTTAGGGCCTAAGAAGTGAACGCCAGTAGCATAAAATACAATATAAATACAACAGTTTTTCCATCGTATAAAACGAATAATTGCAACCAGTGTGAAGGTAATGATCATTTCTACATTCCGAGCAACCTAGGCTTCACTCTAGGGCGTTGCTCCAACAGATTGAATAGTGGGGCCTTAGAAGTCAACGCCCGAAGCATAAAATGCAATAAAAATACAACAGTTTTTCCATCGTATAACAGGATTAATTGCAACCAGTTTGAAAGTGATGGTCATTTCTACGTTCCAGGCAACCTAGGCTTCACTCTAGGGCGTTGCTCCACCAGATCAAACAGTTAGGGCCTTAGAAGTCAACGCCCGAAGCATAAAGTACAAAATAAATAGAACAGTTTTTCCATTGTAAAAAACGAATAATTGCTACCAGTGTAAAAGTTATGGTCATTTCTACGTTCCGGGCAACCTAAGCTTCACCCTAGGGCGTTGTTCCACCAGATCGAATAGTTACGGCCTAAGAAGTGAACGCCAGAAGCATAAAATGCAATAAAAATACAACAGTCTTTCCATCCTATAACAGGAATAATTGCAATCCGTGTGAAAGTGATGGCCATTTGTACGTTCCAGGCAACCTAGGCTTCACTCTAGGGCGTTGTTCCACCAGATCGAATAGTTAGGGCCTAAGAAGTCAACACCAGAAGAATAAAATACAAAATAAATACAACAGCATTTACACCGTATAAAACGAATAATTGCAACCTGTGTGAAGGTTATGGTCATTTCTACGTTCCGGGCAGCCTAGGCTTCACTCTGTGGCGTTCTTCCACGACATCGAATAGCTACGGCCTCAGAAGTCAACGCCTGAAGCATAAAATACAATAAAAATGCAACAGTCTTTCCATCCTATAACAGGAATAATTGCAACCCGTGTGTAAGTGATGGTCATTTCTACGTTCCAGGCAACCTAGGCTTCACTCAAGGGAGTTGTTCCACCAGATCGAATAGTTAGGGCCTAAGAAGTCAACGCCAGAAGCATAAAATACAATATAAATATGACAGTTTTTCCATCGTATAAAACGAATAATAGCAGCCAGTGTGAAAGTTATGGTCATTTCTACGTTCCGGGCAACCTAGGCTTCACTCTAGGTCGTTGCTCCACCAGATCAAACAGTTAGGGCCTTAGAAGTCAACGCCCGAAGCATAAAATACAAAATAAATAGAACAGTTTTTCCATTGTATAAAACAAATAATTGCTACCAGTGTAAAAGTTATGGTCATTTCTACGTTCGCTACCTAGGCTTCACCCTAGGGCGTTGTTCCACAAGATCGAATAGCTACGGCCTTAGAAGCCTACGCCTGAAGCATAAAATACAATAAAAATTCAACGGTCTTTTCATCGTATAACAGGAATAATTGCAACAAGCTTGAAAGTAATGATCATTTGGGCGTTTCGGGCATCCTAGACTTAACTCTGAGGCATTGCTCCACCAGATCGAATAGTGAGGGCCTAAGAAGTGAACGCCAGAAGCATAAAATACAATATAAATACAACAGCCTTTACACCGTATGAAACGAGTAATTGCAACCTGTGTGAAGGCTATGGTCATACCTACGTTCCGGGCAACCTAGCCTTCACTGTATGGCGTTGCTCCACCAGATCGAATTGTTAGGGCCTAAGAAGTCAACGCCAGAAGCATTAAATACAATATAAATACAACAGTTTTTCCATCGTATAAAACTAATAATTGCAACCAGTGTGAAAGTTATGGTCATTTCTACATTCCGAGCAACCTAGGCTTCACTCTAGGGCGTTGCTCCAACAGATTGAATAGTTAGTGCCTTAGGAGTCAACGCCCGAAGCATAAAATGCAATAAAAATACAACAGTTTTTCCATCGTATAACAGGATTGATTGCAACCAGTTTGAAAGCGATGGTCATTTCTACGTTCCGGGCAACCTAGGCTTCACTCTAGGGCGTTGCTCCACTAGATCGAATAGTTAGGGCCATTGAAGTCAACGCCAGAAGCATAAAATACAATATAAATACAACAGCTTTTCAATCGTATAAAAGGAATAATTGCAAACAGTGTGAAAGTAATGGTCATTTCTACGTTCCGGGCAACCTAGGCTTCACCCTAGGGCGTTGCTCCACCAGATTAAACAGTTAGGGCCTTAGAAGTCAACGCCCGAAGCATAAAATACAAAATAAATAGAACAGTTTTTCCATTGTATAAAACGAATAATTGCTACCAGTGTAAAAGTTATGGTCATTTCTACGTTCCGGGCAACCTAGGCTTCACCCTTGGGCGTTGTTCCCCCAGATCGAATAGTTAGGGCCTAAGAAGTGAACGCCAGAAGCATTAAATGCAATTAAAATACAACAGTTTTTCCATCCTATAAGAGGATTAAAGCAACCAGTTTGAAAGTGATGGTCACTTCTACGTTCCGGGCAACCCAGGCTTCACTCTAGGGCGTTGCTACACTAGATCGAATAGCTAGGGCCTTAGAAGTCAACGCCAGAGTCATAATATACAATATAAATACAACAGCTTTTCCATCGTAAAGAACGTATAATTGCAACCAGTGTGAGAGCTATGGTTATTTCTACATTCCGAGCAACCTAGGCTTCACTCTAGGGCGTTCCTGCACCAGATCGAATAGTTAGGTCCTTAGAAGTCAACGCCAGAAGCATAAAATACGATATAAATACAACAGCTTTTGCATCGCATAAAAGGAATAATTGCAAACAGTGTGAAAGTAATTGTCATTTCTACGTTCCGGGCCACCCAGGCTACACTCTAGGGCGTTGCTCTACCAGATCAAACAGTTAGGGCCTTAGAAGTCAACGCCCGAAGCATAAAATACAAAATAAATAGAACAGTTCTTCCATCGCAGAAACGAATAATTGCAACCAGTGTGAAAGTTATGGTCATTTCTATATTCCGAGCAACCTAGGCTTCACTCTAGGGCGTTGCTCTACCAGGTCGAATAGTTAGGGCCTAAGAAGTGAACGCCAGAAGCATAAAATACAATATAAATACAACAGTTTTTCCATCGTATAAAACGAATAATTGCAACCAGTGTGAAAGTAATGATCATTTCCACATTCCGAGCAACCTAGGCTTCACTCTAGGGCGTTGCTCCAACAGATTGAATAGTTAGTGCCTTAGAAGTCAACGCCTGAAGCATAAAATGCAATAAAAATACAACAGTTTTTCCATCATATAACAGGATTAATTGCAACCAGTTTGAAAGTGATGGTCATTTCTACGTTCCGGGCAACCTAGGCTTCACTCTAGGGCGTTGCTCCACTAGATCGAATAGCTAGGGCCTTAGAAGTCGACGCCAGAGGCATATAATACAATATAAATACAACAGCTTTTCCATCGTAAAAAACGAATAATTGCAAACAGTGTGAAAGTAATTGTCATTTCTTCGTTCCGGGCAACCTAGGCTTCACTCTAGGGCGTTGCTCCACCAGATGAAACAGTTAGGGCCTTAGAAGTCAACGCCAGAAGCATAAAATACAATATAAATACAACAGTTTTTCCATCGTATAAAACGAATAATTGCAACCAGTGTGAAAGTAATGATCATTTCCACAATCCGAGCAACCTAGGCTTCACTCTACGGCGTTGTTCCACCAGATCGAATAGTTAGGGCCTAAGAAGTCAACACCAGAAGAATAAAATACAAAATAAATACAACAGCCTTTACACCGTATAAAACGAATAATTGCAACCTGTGTGAAGGCTTTGGTCATATCTACGTTCCGGGCAACCTAGGCTTCACTGTAGGGCGTTGCTCCAACGGATTGAATAGTTAGGGCCTTAGAAGTCAACGCCCGAAGCATAAAATGCAATAAAAATACAACAGTTTTTCCATCGTATAACAGGATTAATTGCAACCAGTATGAAAGTGATGATCATTTGGGCGTTTCGGGCATCCTAGACTTAACTCTGAGGCATTGCTCCACCAGATCGAATAGTGAGGGCCTAAGAAGTGAACGCCAGAAGCATAAACTACAATATAAATACAACAGCTTTTCCATCGTATAAAACGAATAATTCCAACCAGTGTGAAAGTTATGGTCATTTCTACATTCCGAGCAACCTAGGCTTCACTCTTGGGCGTTGCTCCACCAGATCGAATAGTTAGGCCCTTAGAAGTCAACGCCAGAAGCATAAAATACGATATAAATACAGCAGCTTTTCCATCGTATAAAACTAATAATTGCAACCAGTGTGAAAGTTATGGTCATTTCTACGTTCCGGGCAACCTAGGCTTCACTCTAGGGCGTTGCTCCACTAGATCGAATAGTTAGGGCCATTGAAGTCAACGCCAGAAGCATAAAATACAATATAAATACAACAGCTTTTCAATCGTATAAAAGGAATAATTGCAAACAGTGTGAAAGTAATGGTCATTTCTACGTTCCGGGCAACCTAGGCTTCACCCTAGGGCGTTGCTCCACCAGATTAAACAGTTAGGGCCTTAGAAGTCAACGCCCGAAGCATAAAATACAAAATAAATAGAACAGTTTTTCCATTGTATAAAACGAATAATTGCTACCAGTGTAAAAGTTATGGTCATTTCTACGTTCCGGGCAACCTAGGCCTCACCCTTGGGCGTTGTTCCCCCAGATCGAATAGTTAGGGCCTAAGAAGTGAACGCCAGAAGCATAAAATACAATATAAATACAACAGCTTTTCCATCGTAAAGAACGTATAATTGCAACCAGTGTGAAAGCTATGGTTATTTCTACATTCCGAGCAACCTAGGCTTCACTCTAGGGCGTTGCTCCACCAGATCGAATAGTTAGGTCCTTAGAAGTCAACGCCAGAAGCATAAAATACGATATAAATACAACAGCTTTTGCATCGTATAAAAGGAATAATTGCAAACAGTGTGAAAGTAATTGTCATTTCTACGTTCCGGGCAACCCAGGCTACACTCTAGGGCGTTGCTCCACCAGATCGAACAGTTAGGGCCTTAGAGGTCAACGCCCGAAGCATAAAATACAAAATAAATAGAACAGTTTTTCCATTGTATAAAACGAATAATTGCTACCAGTGTAAAAGTTATGGTCATTTCTACGTTCCGGGCAACCTAGGCTTCTCCCTAGGGCGTTGTTCCACCAGATTGAATAGTTAGGGCCTAAGAAGTGAACGCCAGAAGCATAAAATGCAATAAAAATACAACAGTCTTTCCATCCTATAACAGGAATAATTGCAACCCGTGTGAAAGTAATGATCATTTCCACATTCCGAGCAACCTAGGCTTCACTCTAGGGCGTTGCTCCACCATATCGAATAGCTAGGGCCTTAGAAGCCTACGCCTGAAGCATAAAATACAATAAAAATACAACGGTCTTTTCATCGTATAACAGGAATAATTGCAACAAGCGTGAAAGTAATGATCATTTCGGCGTTTCGGGCATCCTAGACTTAACTCTGAGGCATTGAGCCACCAGATCGAATAGTTAGGGCCTATGAAGTCAACGCCAGAAGCATAAAATACAAAATAAATACAACAGTTTTTCCATTGTATAAAACGAATAATTGCTACCAGTGTAAAAGTTATGATCATTTCTTCGTTCCGGGCAACCTAGGCTTCACCCTAGGGCGTGGTTCCACCAGATCGAATAGTTAGGGCCTAAGAAGTGAACGCCAGAAGCATCAAATGCAATAAAAATACAACAGTCTTTCCATCCTATGACAGGAATAATTGCAACCCGTGTGTAAGTAATGATCATTTCCACATTCCGAGCAACCTAGGCTTCACTCTAGGGCGTTGCTCCACCATATCGAATAGCTAGGGCCTTAGAAGCCTACGCCTGAAGCATAAAATACAATAAAAATACAACGGTCTTTTCATCGTATAACAGGAATAATTGCAACAAGCGTGAAAGTAATGATCATTTCGGCGTTTCGGGCATCCTAGACTTAACTCTGAGGCATTGAGCCACCAGATCGAATAGTTAGGGCCTATGAAGTCAACGCCAGAAGCATAAAATACAATATAAATACAACAGTTTTTCCATTGTATAAAACGAATAATTGCTACCAGTGTAAAAGTTATGATCATTTCTTCGTTCCGGGCAACCTAGGCTTCACCCTAGGGCGTGGTTCCACCAGATCGAATAGTTAGGGCCTAGGAAGTGAACTCCAGAAGCATAAAATACGATATAAATACAACAGTTTTTCCATCGTATAAAACGAATAATTGCAACCAGTGTGAAAGTTATGGTCATTTCTACATTCCGAGAAACCTAGGCTTCACTCTAGGGTGTTGCTCCAACAGATTGAATAGTTAGGGCCTTAGATGTCAACGCCCGAAGCATAAAATGCAATAAAAATACAACAGTTTTTCCATCGTATAACAGGATTATTTGCAACCAGTTTGAAAGTGATGGTCATTTCTACGTTCCGGGCAACCTGAGCTTCACTCTAGGGCGTTGCTCCACCAAATCAAACAGTTAGGGCCTTAGAAGTCAACACCCGAAGCATAAAGTACAAAATAAATAGAACAGTTTTTCCATTGTAAAAAACGAATAATTGCTACCAGTGTAAAAGTTATGGTCATATCTACGTTCCGGGCAACCTAGGCTACACCCTAGGGCGTTGTTCCACCAGATCGAATAGTTAGGGCCTAAGAAGTGAACGCCAGAAGCATAAAATGCAATAAAAATACAACAGTCTGTCCATCATATAACAGGAATAATTGCAATCCGTGTGAAAGTGATGGTCATTTGTACGTTCCAGGCAACCTAGGCTTCACTCTAGGGCGTTGCTCCCCCAGATCGAATAGTTAGAGCCTAAGAAGTGAACGCCAGAAGCATTAAATACAATAAAAATACAACAGTTTTTCCATCCTATTTATAGGATTAATTGCAACCAGTTTGAAAGTGAGGGTCACTTCTACGTTCCGGGCAACCTAGGCTTCACTCTAGGGCGTTGCTACACTAAATCGAATATCTAGGGCCTTAGAAGTCAACGCCAGAGTCATAAAATACAATATAAATACAACAGCTTTTCCATCGTAAAGAACGTATAATTGCAACCAGTGTGAAAGCTATGGTTATTTCTACATTCCGAGCAACCTAGGCTTCAGTCTAGGGCGTTGCTCCACCAGATCGAATAGTTAGGTCCTTAGAAGTCAACGCCAGAAGCATAAAATACGATATAAATACAACAGCTTTTGCATCGCATAAAAGGAATAATTGCAAACAGTGTGAAAGTAATTGTCATTTCTACGTTCCGGGCCACCCAGGCTACACTCTAGGGCGTTGCTCCACCAGATCAAACAGTTAGGGCCTTAGAAGTCAACGCCCGAAGCATAAAATACAAAATAAATAGAACAGTTTTTCCAGCGCAGAAAACGAATAATTGCAACCAGTGTGAAAGTTATGGTCATTTCTATATTCCGAGCAACCTAGGCTTCACTCTAGGGCGTTGCTCTACCAGGTCGAATAGTTAGGGCCTAAGAAGTCAACGCCAGAAGCATAAAAGACAATATAAATACAACAGTTTTTCCATCGTATAAAACGAATAATTGCAACCAGTGTGAAAGTAATGGTCATTTCTACGTTCCGGGCAACCTAGGCTTCACTCTACGGCGTTGTTCTACCAGATCGAATAGTTAGGGCCTAAGAAGTCAACACCAGAAGAATAAAATACAAAATAAATACAACAGCCTTTACACCGTATGAAACGAGTAATTGCAACCTGTGTGAAGGTTATGGTCATACCTACGTTCCGGGCAACCTAGCCTTCACTGTATGGCGTTGCTCCACCAGATCGAATTGTTGGGGCCTAAGAAGTCAACGGCAGAAGTATTAAATACAATATAAATACAACAGTTTTTCCATCGTATAAAACTAATAATTGCAACCAGTGTGAAAGTTATGGTCATTTCTACGTTCCGGGCAACCTAGGCTTCACTCTAGGGCGTTGCTCCACTAGATCGAATAGTTAGGGCCATTGAAGTCAACGCCAGAAGCATAAAATACAATATAAATACAACAGCTTTTCAATCGTATAAAAGGAATAATTGCAAACCGTGTAAAAGTTATGGTCATATCTACGTTCCGGGCAACCTAGGCTACACCCTAGGGCGTTGTTCCACCAGATCGAATAGTTAGGGCCTAAGAAGTGAACGCCTGAAGCATAAAATGCAATAAAAATACAACAGTCTGTCCATCCTATAACAGGAATAATTGCAATCCGTGTGAAAGTGATGGTCATTTGTACGTTCCAGGCAACCTAGGCTTCACTCTAGGGCGTTGCTCCCCCAGATCGAATAGTTAGAGCCTAAGAAGTGAACGCCAGAAGCATTAAATACAATAAAAATACAACAGTTTCTCCATCCTATAACAGGATTAATTGCAACCAGTTTGAAAGTGAGGGTCACTTCTACGTTCCGGGCAACCTAGGCTTCACTCTAGGGCGTTGCTACACTAAATCGAATAGCTAGGGCCTTAGAAGTCAACGCCAGAGTCATAAAATACAATATAAATACAACAGCTTTTCCATCGTAAAGAACGTATAATTGCAACCAGTGTGAAAGCTATGGTTATTTCTACATTCCGAGCAACCTAGGCTTCAGTCTAGGGCGTTGCTCCACCAGATCGAATAGTTAGGTCCTTAGAAGTCAACGCCAGAAGCATAAAATACGATATAAATACAACAGCTTTTGCATCGCATAAAAGGAATAATTGCAAACAGTGTGAAAGTAATTGTCATTTCTACGTTCCGGGCCACCCAGGCTACACTCTAGGGCGTTGCTCCACCAGATCAAACAGTTAGGGCCTTAGAAGTCAACGCCCGAAGCATAAAATACAAAATAAATAGAACAGTTTTTCCATCGCAGAAAACGAATAATTGCAACCAGTGTGAAAGTTATGGTCATTTCTATATTCCGAGCAACCTAGGCTTCACTCTAGGGCGTTGCTCTACCAGGTCGAATAGTTAGGGCCTAACAAGTGAACGCCAGAAGCATAAAATACAATATAAATACAACAGTTTTTCCATCGTATAAAACGAATAATTGCAACCAGTGTGAAAGTAATGGTCATTTCTACGTTCCGGGCAACCTAGGCTTCACTCTACGGCGTTGTTCTACCAGATCGAATAGTTAGGGCCTAAGAAGTCAACACCAGAAGAATAAAATACAAAATAAATACAACAGCCTTTACACCGTATGAAACGAGTAATTGCAACCTGTGTGAAGGTTATGGTCATACCTACGTTCCGGGCAACCTAGCCTTCACTGTATGGCGTTGCTCCACCAGATCGAATTGTTGGGGCCTAAGAAGTCAACGCCAGAAGTATTAAATACAATATAAATACAACAGCTTTTCAATCGTATAAAAGGAATAATTGCAAACAGTGTGAAAGTAATGGTCATTTCTACGTTCCGGGCAACCTAGGCTTCACCCTAGGGCGTTGCTCCACCAGATTAAACAGTTAGGGCCTTAGAAGTCAACGCCCGAAGCATAAAATGCAAAATAAATAGAACAGTTTTTCCATTGTATAAAACGAATAATTGCTACCAGTGTAAAAGTTATGGTCATTTCTACGTTCCGGGCAACCTAGGCTTCACCCTTGGGCGTTGTTCCCCCAGATCGAATAGTTAGGGCCTAAGAAGTGAACGGCAGAAGCATAAAATACAATATAAATACAACAGCTTTTCCATCGTAAAGAACGTATAATTGCAACCAGTGTGAAAGCTATGGTTATTTCTACATTCCGAGCAACCTAGGCTTCACTCTAGGGCGTTGCTCCACCAGATCGAATAGTTAGGTCCTTAGAAGTCAACGCCAGAAGCATAAAATACGATATAAATACAACAGCTTTTGCATCGTATAAAAGGAATAATTGCAAACAGTGTGAAAGTAATTGTCATTTCTACGTTCCGGGCAACCCAGGCTACACTCTAGGGCGTTGCTCCACCAGATCGAACAGTTAGGGCCTTAGAGGTCAACGCCCGAAGCATAAAATACAAAATAAAAAGAACAGTTTTTCCATTGTATAAAACGAATAATTGCTACCAGTGTAAATGTTATGGTCATTTCTACGTTCCGGGCAACCTAGGCTTCTCCCTAGGGCGTTGTTCCACCAGATCGAATAGTTAGGGCCTAAGAAGTGAACGCCAGAAGCATAAAATGCAATAAAAATACAACAGTCTTTCCATCCTATAACAGGAATAATTGCAACCCGTGTGAAAGTAATGGTCATTTATACGCTCCGGGCAACCTAGGCTTCACTCTACGGCGTTGTTCCACCAGATCGAATAGTTAGGGCCTAAGAAGTCAACACCAGAAGAATAAAACACAAAATAAATACAACAGCCTTTACACCGTATAAAACGAATAATTGCAACCTGTGTGAAGGTTATGGTCATATCTACGTTCCGGGCAACCTAGGCTTCACTGTAGGGCGTTGCTCCAACAGATTGAATAGTTAGGGCCTTAGAAGTCAACGCCCGAAGCATAAAATGCAATAAAAATAAAACAGTTTTTCCGTCGTATAACAGGATTAATTGCAACCAGTTTGAAAGTGATGGTCATTTCTACGTTCCGGGCAACCTAGGCTTCACTCTAGGGCGTTGCTCCACTAGATCAAACAGTTAGGGCCTTAGAAGTCAACGCCCGAAGCATAAAATACAAATTAAAAAGAACAGTTTTTCCATTGTATAAAACGAATAATTGCTACCAGTGTAAATGTTATGGTCATTTCTACGTTCCGGGTAACCTAGGCTTCACCCTAGGGCGTTGTTGCACCAGATCGAATAGTTAGGGCCCAAGAAGTGAACGCCAGAAGCATAAAATACAATATAAATACAACAGTTTTTCCATCGTATAAAACGAATAATTGCAACCAGTGTGAAAGTTATGGTCATTTCTACATTCCCAGCAACCTAGGCTTCACTCTAGGGCGTTGCTCCACCAGATCGAATAGTTAGGTCCTTAGAAGTCAACGCCAGAAGCATAAAATACGATATAAATACAGCACCTTTTCCATCGTATAAAAGGAATAATTGCAAACAGTGTGCAAGTAATGGTCATTTATACGTTCCGGGCAACCTAGGCTTCACTCTACGGCGTTGTTCCAGCAGATCGAATAGTTAGGGCCTAAGAAGTCAACACCAGAAGAATAAAATTCAAAATAAATACAACAGCCTTTACACCGTATAAAACGAATAATTGCAACCTGTGTGAAGGTTATGGTCATATCTACGTTCCGGGCAACCTAGGCTTCACTGTAGGGCGTTGCTCCACCAGATCGAAGTGTTAGGGCCTAAGAAGTCAACGCCCGAAGCATAAAATACAATAGAAATACAACAGTTTTTCCATCGTATAAAACTAATAATTGCAACCAGTGTGAAAGTTATGGTCATTTCTACATTCCGAGCAACCTAGGCTTCACTCTAGGGCGTTGCTCCAACAGATTGAATAGTTAGTGCCTTAGAAGTCAACGCCCGAAGCATAAAATGCAATAAAAATACAACAGTTTTTCCATCGTATAACAGGATTAATTGCAACCAGTTTGAAAGCGATGGTCATTTCTACGTTCCGGGCAACCTAGGCTTCACTCTAGGGCGTTGCTCCACCAGATCGAATAGTTAGGTCCTTAGAAGTCAACGCCAGAAGCATAAAATACGATATAAATACAGCAGCTTTTCCATCGTATAAACGGGATAATTGCAAACAGTGTGAAAGTAATGGTCATTTCTACGTTCCGGGCAACCTGGGCTTCACACTAGGGCGTTGCTCCACCAGATTAAACAGTTAGGGCCTTAGAAGTCAACGCCCGAAGCATAAAATACAAAATAAATAGAACAGTTTTTCCATTGTATAAAACGAATAATTGCTACCAGTGTAAAAGTTATGGTCATTTCTACGTTCCGGGCAACCTAGGCTTCACCCTTGGGCGTTGTTCCCCCAGATCGAATAGTTAGGGCCTAAGAAGTGAACGCCAGAAGCATAAAATACAATATAAATACAACAGCTTTTCCATCGTAAAGAACGTATAATTGCAACCAGTGTGAAAGCTATGGTTATTTCTACATTCCGAGCAACCTAGGCTTCACTGTAGGGCGTTGCTCCACCAGATCGAATAGTTAGGTCCTTAGAAGTCACCGCCAGAAGCATAAAATACGATATAAATACAACAGCTTTTGCATCGTATAAAAGGAATAATTGCAAACAGTGTGAAAGTAATTGTCATTTCTACGTTCCGGGCAACCCAGGCTACACTCTAGGGCGTTGCTCCACCAGATCGAGCAGTTAGGGCCTTAGAGGTCAACGCCCGAAGCATAAAATACAAAATAAATAGAACAGTTTTTCCATTGTATAAAACGAATAATTGCTACCAGTGTAAAAGTTATGGTCATTTCTACGTTCCGGGCAACCTAGGCATCACTGTATTGCGTTGTTCCACCAGCTCGAATAGTTAGGGCCTAAGAAGTGAACGCCAGAAGCATTAAATACAATAAAAATACAACAGTTTTTCCATCCTATAACAGGATTAATTGCAACCAGTTTGAAAGTGAGGGTCACTTCTACGTTCCGGGCAACCTAGGCTTCACTCTAGGGCGTTGCTACACTAAATCGAATAGCTAGGGCCTTAGAAGTCAACGCCAGAGTCATAAAATACAATATAAATACAACAGCTTTTCCATCGTAAAGAACGTATAATTGCAACCAGTGTGAAAGCTATGGTTATTTCTACATTCCGAGCAACCTAGGCTTCAGTCTAGGGCGTTGCTCCACCAGATCGAATAGTTAGGTCCTTAGAAGTCAACGCCAGAAGCATAAAATACGATATAAATACAACAGCTTTTGCATCGCATAAAAGGAGTAATTGCAAACAGTGTGAAAGTAATTGTCATTTCTACGTTCCGGGCCACCCAGGCTACACTCTAGGGCGTTGCTCCACCAGACCAAACAGTTAGGGCCTTAGAAGTCAACGCCCGAAGCATAAAATACAAAATAAATACAACAGTTTTTCCATCGCAGAAAACGAATAATTGCAACCAGTGTGAAAGTTATGGTCATTTCTATATTCCGAGCAACCTAGGCTTCACTCTAGGGCGCTGCTCTACCAGGTCGAATAGTTAGGGCCTAAGAAGTGAACGCCAGAAGCATAAAATACAATATAAATACAACAGTTTTTCCATCGTATAAAACGAATAATTGCAACCAGTGTGAAAGTAATGATCATTTCCACATTCCGAGCAACCTAGGCTTCACTCTAGGGCGTTGCTCCAACAGATTGAATAGTTAGGGCCTTAGAAGTCAACCCCTGAAGCATAAAATGCAATAAAAATACAACAGTTTTTCCATCGTATAACAGGATTAATTGCAACCAGTTTGAAAGTGATGGTCATTTCTACGTTCCGGGCAACCTAGGCTTCACTCTAGGGCGTTGCTCCACTAGATCGAATAGCTAGGGCCTTAGAAGTCAACGCCAGAGGCATATAATACAATATAAATACAACAGCTTTTCCATCGTAAAAAACGAATAATTGCAAACAGTGTGAAAGTAATTGTCATTTCTTCGTTCCGGGCAACCTAGGCTTCACTCTAGGGCGTTGCTCCACCAGATGAAACAGTTAGGGCCTTAGAAGTCAACGCCCGAAGCATAAAATACAAAATAAAAAGAACAGTTTGTCCATTGTATAAAACGAATAATTGCTACCAGTGTAAATGTTATGGTCATTTCTACGTTCCGGGCAACCTAGGCTTCACCCTAGGGCGTTGTTCCACCAGATCGAATAGTTAGGTCCTTAGAAGTCAACGCCAGAAGCATAAAATACGATATAAATACAGCAGCTTTTCCATCGTATAAAAGGAATAATTGCAACCTGTGTGAAGGTTATGGTCATATCTACGTTCCGGGCAACCTAGGCTTCACTGTAGGGCGTTGCTCCAACAGATTGAATAGTTAGGGCCTTAGAAGTCAACGCCCGAAGCATAAAATGCAATAAAAATACAACAGTTTTTCCATCGTATAACAGGATTAATTGCAACCAGTTTGAAAGTGATGGTCATTTCTACGTTCCGGGCAACCTAGGCTTCACTCTAGGGCGTTGCTCACCAGATGAAACAGTTAGGTCCTTAGAAGTCAACGCCCGAAGCATAAAATACAAAATAAATAGAACAGTTTTTCCATTGTATAAAACGAATAATTGCTGCCAGTGTAAAAGTTATGGTCATTTCTACGTTCCGGGCAACCTAGGCTTCACCCTAGGGCGTTGTTCCACCAGATCGAATAGTCAGGACCTAAGAAGTGAACGCCAGAAGCATAAAATGCAATAAAAATACAACAGTCTTTCCATCCTATAACAGGAATAACTGCAACCCGTGTGAAAGCGATGGTCATTTGTACGTTCCAGGGAACCTAGGCTTCACTCTAGGGCGTTGCTCCACCAGATCGAATTGTTAGGGCCAAAGAAGTCAACGCTCGAAGCATAAAATACAAAATAAATAGAACAGTTTTTCCATTGTATAAAACGCATAATTGCTACCAGTGTAAAAGTTATGGTCATTTCTACGTTCCGGGCAACCTAGGCTTCATCCTAGGGCATTGTTCCATCAGATCGAACAGTTAGGCCCTAAGAAGTGAACGCCAGAAGCATAAAATGCAATATAAATACAACAGTTTTTCCATCGTAGAAAACGAATAATCGCAACCAGTGTGAAAGTTATGGTCATTTGTATATTCCGAGCAACCTAGGCTTCACTCTAGGGCGGTGCTCCACCATATCGAATAGCTACGGCCTTAGAAGCCTACGCCTGAAGCATAAAATACAATAAAAATACAACGGTCTTTTCATCGTATAACAGGAATAATTGCAACAAGCGTGAAAGTAATGATCATTTCGGCGTTTCGGGCATCCTAGACTCAACTCTGAGGCATTGCTCCACCAGATCGAATAGTTAGGGCCTAAGAAGTCAACGCCAGAAGCATAAAATACAATATAAATACAACAGTTTTTCCATTGTATAAACCGAATAATTGCTGCCAGTGTAAAAGTTATGGTCATTTCTACGTTCCGGGCAACCTAGGCTTCACCCTAGGGCGTTGTTCCACCAGATCGAATAGTTAGGGCCTAAGAAGTGAACGCCAGAAGCATAAAATACAATATAAATACAACAGTTTTTCCATCGTATAAAACGAATAATTGCAGCCAGTGTGAAAGTTATTGTCATTTCTACATTTCGAGCAACCTAGGCTTCACTCTAGGGCGTTGCTCCAACAGATTGAATAGTTAGGGCCTTAGAAGTCAACGCACGAAGCATAAAATGCAATAAAAATACAACAGTTTTTCCATCGTATAACAGGATTAATTGCAACCAGTTTGAAAGTGATGGTCATTTCTACGTTCCGGGCAACCTAGGCTTCACTCTACGGCGTTGTTCCACCAGATCGAATAGTTAGGGCCTAAGAAGTCAACACCAGAAGAATAAAATACAAAATAAATACAACAGCCTTTACACCGTATAAAACGAATAATTGCAACCTGTGTGAAAGCTATGGTTATTTCTACATTCCGAGCAACCTAGGCTTCAGTCTAGGGCGTTGCTCCACCAGATCGAATAGTTAGGGCCATTGAAGTCAACGCCAGAAGCATAAAATACAAAATAAATAGAACAGTTTTTCCATCGCAGAAAACGAATAATTGCAACCAGTGTGAAAGTTATGGTCATTTCTATATTCCGAGCAACCTAGGCTTCACTCTATGGCGTTGTTCTACCAGATCGAATAGTTAGGGCCTAAGAAGTCAACACCAGAAGAATAAAATACAAAATAAATACAACAGCCTTTACACCGTATGAAACGAGTAATTGCAACCTGTGTGAAGGTTATGGTCATACCTACGTTCCGGGCAACCTAGCCTTCACTGTATGGCGTTGCTCCACCAGATCGAATTGTTGGGGCCTAAGAAGTCAACGCCAGAAGTATTAAATACAATATAAATACAACAGTTTTTCCATCGTATAAAACTAATAATTGCAACCAGTGTGAAAGTTATGGTCATTTCTTCGTTCCGGGCAACCTAGGCTTCACTCTAGGGCGTTGCTCCACTAGATCGAATAGTTAGGGCCATTGAAGTCAACGCCAGAAGCATAAAATACAATATAAATACAACAGCTTTTCAATCGTATAAAAGGAATAATTGCAAACAGTGTGAAAGTAATGGTCATTTCTACGTTCCGGGCAACCTAGGCTTCACCCTAGGGCGTTGCTCCACCAGATTAAACAGTTAGGGCCTTAGAAGTCAACGCCCGAAGCATAAAATACAAAATAAATAGAACAGTTTTTCCATTGTATAAAACGAATAATTGCTACCAGTGTAAAAGTTATGGTCATTTCTACGTTCCGGGCAACCTAGGCTTCACCCTTGGGCGTTGTTCCCCCAGATCGAATAGTTAGGGCCTAAGAAGTGAACGCCAGAAGCATAAAATACAATATAAATACAACAGCTTTTCCATCGTAAAGAACGTATAATTGCAACCAGTGTGATAGCTATGGTTATTTCTACATTCCGAGCAACCTAGGCTTCACTCTAGGGCGTTGCTCCACCAGATCGAATAGTTAGGTCCTTAGAAGTCAACGCCAGAAGCATAAAATACGATATAAATACAACAGCTTTTGCATCGTATAAAAGGAATAATTGCAAACAGTGTGAAAGTAATTGTCATTTCTACGTTCCGGGCAACCCAGGCTACACTCTAGGGCGTTGCTCCACCAGATCGAACAGTTAGGGCCTTAGAGGTCAACGCCCGAAGCATAAAATACAAAATAAAAAGAACAGTTTTTCCATTGTATAAAACGAATAATTGCTACCAGTGTAAATGTTATGGTCATTTCTACGTTCCGGGCAACCTAGGCTTCACCCTAGGGCGTTGTTCCACCAGATCGAATAGTTAGGTCCTTAGAAGTCAACGCCAGAAGCATAAAATACGATATAAATACAGCAGCTTTTCCATCGTATAAAAGGAATAATTGCAAACAGTGTGAAAGTAGTGGTCATTTATACGTTCCGGGCAACCTAGGCTTCACTCTACGGCGTTGTTCCACCAGATCGAATAGTTAGGGCCTAAGAAGTCAACACCAGAAGAATAAAATACAAAATAAATACAACAGCCTTTACACCGTATGAAACGAGTAATTGCAACTTGTGTGAAGGTTATGGTCATACCTACGTTCCGGGCAACCTAGCCTTCACTGTATGGCGTTGCTCCACCAGATCGAATTGTTGGGGCCTAAGAAGTCAACGCCAGATGCATTAAATACAATATAAATACAACAGTTTTTCCATCGTATAAAACTAATAATTGCAACCAGTGTGAAAGTTATGGTCATTTCTACATTCCGAGCAACCTAGGCTTCACTCTAGGGCGTTGCTCCAACAGATTGAATAGTTAGTGCCTTAGAAGTCAACGCCCGAAGCATAAAATGCAATAAAAATACAACAGTTTTTCCATCGTATAACAGGATTAATTGCAACCAGTTTGAAAGCGATGGTCATTTCTACGTTCCGGGCAACCTAGGCTTCACTCTAGGGCGTTGCTCCACCAGATCGAATAGTTAGGTCCTTAGAAGTCAACGCCAGAAGCATAAAATACGATATAAATACAGCAGCTTTTCCATCGTATAAACGGGATAATTGCAAACAGTGTGAAAGTAATGGTCATTTCTACGTTGCGGGCAACCTGGGCTTCACCCTAGGGCGTTGCTCCACCAGATTAAACAGTTAGGGCCTTAGAAGTCAACGCCCGAAGCATAAAATACAAAATAAATAGAACAGTTTTTCCATTGTATAAAACGAATAATTGCTACCAGTGTGAAAGCTATGGTTATTTCTACATTCCGAGCAACCTAGGCTTCACTCTAGGGCGTTGCTCCACCAGATCGAATAGTTAGGTCCTTAGAAGTCAACGCCAGAAGCATAAAATACGATATAAATACAACAGCTTTTGCATCGTATAAAAGGAATAATTGCAAACAGTGTGAAAGTAATTGTCATTTCTACGTTCCGGGCAACCCAGGCTACACTCTAGGGCGTTGCTCCACCAGATCGAACAGTTAGGGCCTTAGAGGTCAACGCCCGAAGCATAAAATACAAAATAAAAAGAACAGTTTTTCCATTGTATAAAACGAATAATTGCTACCAGTGTAAATGTTATGGTCATTTCTACGTTCCGGGCAACCTAGGCTTCTCCCTAGGGCGTTGTTCCACCAGATCGAATAGTTAGGGCCTAAGAAGTGAACGCCAGAAGCATAAAATGCAATAAAAATACAACAGTCTTTCCATCCTATAACAGGAATAATTGCAACCCGTGTGAGAGTAATGGTCATTTATACGTTCCGGGCAACCTAGGCTTCACTCTACGGCGTTGTTCCACCAGATCGAATAGTTAGGGCCTAAGAAGTCAACACCAGAAGAATAAAATACAAAATAAATACAACAGCCTTTACACCGTATAAAACGAATAATTGCAACCTGTGTGAAGGTTATGGTCATATCTACGTTCCGGGCAACCTAGGCTTCACTGTAGGGCGTTGCTCCAACAGATTGAATAGTTAGGGCCTTAGAAGTCAACGCCCGAAGCATAAAATGCAATAAAAATACAACAGTTTTTCCATCGTATAACAGGATTAATTGCAACCAGTTTGAAAGCGATGGTCATTTCTACGTTCCGGGCAACCTAGGCTTCACTCTAGGGCGTTGCTCCACCAGATCGAATAGTTAGGTCCTTAGAAGTCAACGCCAGAAGCATAAAATACGATATAAATACAGCAGCTTTTCCATCGTATAAACGGGATAATTGCAAACAGTGTGAAAGTAATGGTCATTTCTACGTTCCGGGCAACCTGGGCTTCACACTAGGGCGTTGCTCCACCAGATTAAACAGTTAGGGCCTTAGAAGTCAACGCCCGAAGCATAAAATACAAAATAAATAGAACAGTTTTTCCATTGTATAAAACGAATAATTGCTACCAGTGTAAAAGTTATGGTCATTTCTACGTCCCGGGCAACCTAGGCTTCACCCTTGGGCGTTGTTCCCCCAGATCGAATAGTTAGGGCCTAAGAAGTGAACGCCAGAAGCATAAAATACAATATAAATACAACAGCTTTTCCATCGTAAAGAACGTATAATTGCAACCAGTGTGAAAGCTATGGTTATTTCTACATTCCGAGCAACCTAGGCTTCACTGTAGGGCGTTGCTCCACCAGATCGAATAGTTAGGTCCTTAGAAGTCACCGCCAGAAGCATAAAATACGATATAAATACAACAGCTTTTGCATCGTATAAAAGGAATAATTGCAAACAGTGTGAAAGTAATTGTCATTTCTACGTTCCGGGCAACCCAGGCTACACTCTAGGGCGTTGCTCCACCAGACCAAACAGTTAGGGCCTTAGAAGTCAACGCCCGAAGCATAAAATACAAAATAAATACAACAGTTTTTCCATCGCAGAAAACGAATAATTGCAACCAGTGTGAAAGTTATGGTCATTTCTATATTCCGAGCAACCTAGGCTTCACTCTAGGGCGCTGCTCTACCAGGTCGAATAGTTAGGGCCTAAGAAGTGAACGCCAGAAGCATAAAATACAATATAAATACAACAGTTTTTCCATCGTATAAAACGAATAATTGCAACCAGTGTGAAAGTAATGATCATTTCCACATTCCGAGCAACCTAGGCTTCACTCTAGGGCGTTGCTCCAACAGATTGAATAGTTAGGGCCTTAGAAGTCAACCCCTGAAGCATAAAATGCAATAAAAATACAACAGTTTTTCCATCGTATAACAGGATTAATTGCAACCAGTTTGAAAGTGATGGTCATTTCTACGTTCCGGGCAACCTAGGCTTCACTCTAGGGCGTTGCTCCACTAGATCGAATAGCTAGGGCCTTAGAAGTCAACGCCAGAGGCATATAATACAATATAAATACAACAGCTTTTCCATCGTAAAAAACGAATAATTGCAAACAGTGTGAAAGTAATTGTCATTTCTTCGTTCCGGGCAACCTAGGCTTCACTCTAGGGCGTTGCTCCACCAGATGAAACAGTTAGGGCCTTAGAAGTCAACGCCCGAAGCATAAAATACAAAATAAAAAGAACAGTTTTTCCATTGTATAAAACGAATAATTGCTACCAGTGTAAATGTTATGGTCATTTCTACGTTCCGGGCAACCTAGGCTTCACCCTAGGGCGTTGTTCCACCAGATCGAATAGTTAGGTCCTTAGAAGTCAACGCCAGAAGCATAAAATACGATATAAATACAGCAGCTTTTCCATCGTATAAAAGGAATAATTGCAACCTGTGTGAAGGTTATGGTCATATCTACGTTCCGGGCAACCTAGGCTTCACTGTAGGGCGTTGCTCCAACAGATTGAATAGTTAGGGCCTTAGAAGTCAACGCCCGAAGCATAAAATGCAATAAAAATACAACAGTTTTTCCATCGTATAACAGGATTAATTGCAACCAGTTTGAAAGTGATGGTCATTTCTACGTTCCGGGCAACCTAGGCTTCACTCTAGGGCGTTGCTCCACCAGATGAAACAGTTAGGGCCTTAGAGGTCAACGCCCGAAGCATAAAATACAAAATAAAAAGAACAGTTTTTCCATTGTATAAAACGAATAATTGCTACCAGTGTAAATGTTATGGTCATTTCTACGTTCCGGGCAACCTAGGCTTCACCCTAGGGCGTTGTTCCACCAGATCGAATAGTTAGGTCCTTAGAAGTCAACGCCAGAAGCATAAAATACGATATAAATACAGCAGCTTTTCCATCGTATAAAAGGAATAATTGCAAACAGTGTGAAAGTAGTGGTCATTTATACGTTCCGGGCAACCTAGGCTTCACTCTACGGCGTTGTTCCACCAGATCGAATAGTTAGGGCCTAAGAAGTCAACACCAGAAGAATAAAATACAAAATAAATACAACAGCCTTTACACCGTATGAAACGAGTAATTGCAACTTGTGTGAAGGTTATGGTCATACCTACGTTCCGGGCAACCTAGCCTTCACTGTATGGCGTTGCTCCACCAGATCGAATTGTTGGGGCCTAAGAAGTCAACGCCAGATGCATTAAATACAATATAAATACAACAGTTTTTCCATCGTATAAAACTAATAATTGCAACCAGTGTGAAAGTTATGGTCATTTCTACATTCCGAGCAACCTAGGCTTCACTCTAGGGCGTTGCTCCAACAGATTGAATAGTTAGTGCCTTAGAAGTCAACGCCCGAAGCATAAAATGCAATAAAAATACAACAGTTTTTCCATCGTATAACAGGATTAATTGCAACCAGTTTGAAAGCGATGGTCATTTCTACGTTCCGGGCAACCTAGGCTTCACTCTAGGGCGTTGCTCCACCAGATCGAATAGTTAGGTCCTTAGAAGTCAACGCCAGAAGCATAAAATACGATATAAATACAGCAGCTTTTCCATCGTATAAACGGGATAATTGCAAACAGTGTGAAAGTAATGGTCATTTCTACGTTGCGGGCAACCTGGGCTTCACCCTAGGGCGTTGCTCCACCAGATTAAACAGTTAGGGCCTTAGAAGTCAACGCCCGAAGCATAAAATACAAAATAAATAGAACAGTTTTTCCATTGTATAAAACGAATAATTGCTACCAGTGTGAAAGCTATGGTTATTTCTACATTCCGAGCAACCTAGGCTTCACTCTAGGGCGTTGCTCCACCAGATCGAATAGTTAGGTCCTTAGAAGTCAACGCCAGAAGCATAAAATACGATATAAATACAACAGCTTTTGCATCGTATAAAAGGAATAATTGCAAACAGTGTGAAAGTAATTGTCATTTCTACGTTCCGGGCAACCCAGGCTACACTCTAGGGCGTTGCTCCACCAGATCGAACAGTTAGGGCCTTAGAGGTCAACGCCCGAAGCATAAAATACAAAATAAAAAGAACAGTTTTTCCATTGTATAAAACGAATAATTGCTACCAGTGTAAATGTTATGGTCATTTCTACGTTCCGGGCAACCTAGGCTTCTCCCTAGGGCGTTGTTCCACCAGATCGAATAGTTAGGGCCTAAGAAGTGAACGCCAGAAGCATAAAATGCAATAAAAATACAACAGTCTTTCCATCCTATAACAGGAATAATTGCAACCCGTGTGAGAGTAATGGTCATTTATACGTTCCGGGCAACCTAGGCTTCACTCTACGGCGTTGTTCCACCAGATCGAATAGTTAGGGCCTAAGAAGTCAACACCAGAAGAATAAAATACAAAATAAATACAACAGCCTTTACACCGTATAAAACGAATAATTGCAACCTGTGTGAAGGTTATGGTCATATCTACGTTCCGGGCAACCTAGGCTTCACTGTAGGGCGTTGCTCCAACAGATTGAATAGTTAGGGCCTTAGAAGTCAACGCCCGAAGCATAAAATGCAATAAAAATACAACAGTTTTTCCATCGTATAACAGGATTAATTGCAACCAGTTTGAAAGCGATGGTCATTTCTACGTTCCGGGCAACCTAGGCTTCACTCTAGGGCGTTGCTCCACCAGATCGAATAGTTAGGTCCTTAGAAGTCAACGCCAGAAGCATAAAATACGATATAAATACAGCAGCTTTTCCATCGTATAAACGGGATAATTGCAAACAGTGTGAAAGTAATGGTCATTTCTACGTTCCGGGCAACCTGGGCTTCACACTAGGGCGTTGCTCCACCAGATTAAACAGTTAGGGCCTTAGAAGTCAACGCCCGAAGCATAAAATACAAAATAAATAGAACAGTTTTTCCATTGTATAAAACGAATAATTGCTACCAGTGTAAAAGTTATGGTCATTTCTACGTCCCGGGCAACCTAGGCTTCACCCTTGGGCGTTGTTCCCCCAGATCGAATAGTTAGGGCCTAAGAAGTGAACGCCAGAAGCATAAAATACAATATAAATACAACAGCTTTTCCATCGTAAAGAACGTATAATTGCAACCAGTGTGAAAGCTATGGTTATTTCTACATTCCGAGCAACCTAGGCTTCACTGTAGGGCGTTGCTCCACCAGATCGAATAGTTAGGTCCTTAGAAGTCACCGCCAGAAGCATAAAATACGATATAAATACAACAGCTTTTGCATCGTATAAAAGGAATAATTGCAAACAGTGTGAAAGTAATTGTCATTTCTACGTTCCGGGCAACCCAGGCTACACTCTAGGGCGTTGCTCCACCAGACCAAACAGTTAGGGCCTTAGAAGTCAACGCCCGAAGCATAAAATACAAAATAAATACAACAGTTTTTCCATCGCAGAAAACGAATAATTGCAACCAGTGTGAAAGTTATGGTCATTTCTATATTCCGAGCAACCTAGGCTTCACTCTAGGGCGCTGCTCTACCAGGTCGAATAGTTAGGGCCTAAGAAGTGAACGCCAGAAGCATAAAATACAATATAAATACAACAGTTTTTCCATCGTATAAAACGAATAATTGCAACCAGTGTGAAAGTAATGATCATTTCCACATTCCGAGCAACCTAGGCTTCACTCTAGGGCGTTGCTCCAACAGATTGAATAGTTAGGGCCTTAGAAGTCAACCCCTGAAGCATAAAATGCAATAAAAATACAACAGTTTTTCCATCGTATAACAGGATTAATTGCAACCAGTTTGAAAGTGATGGTCATTTCTACGTTCCGGGCAACCTAGGCTTCACTCTAGGGCGTTGCTCCACTAGATCGAATAGCTAGGGCCTTAGAAGTCAACGCCAGAGGCATATAATACAATATAAATACAACAGCTTTTCCATCGTAAAAAACGAATAATTGCAAACAGTGTGAAAGTAATTGTCATTTCTTCGTTCCGGGCAACCTAGGCTTCACTCTAGGGCGTTGCTCCACCAGATGAAACAGTTAGGGCCTTAGAAGTCAACGCCCGAAGCATAAAATACAAAATAAAAAGAACAGTTTTTCCATTGTATAAAACGAATAATTGCTACCAGTGTAAATGTTATGGTCATTTCTACGTTCCGGGCAACCTAGGCTTCACCCTAGGGCGTTGTTCCACCAGATCGAATAGTTAGGTCCTTAGAAGTCAACGCCAGAAGCATAAAATACGATATAAATACAGCAGCTTTTCCATCGTATAAAAGGAATAATTGCAACCTGTGTGAAGGTTATGGTCATATCTACGTTCCGGGCAACCTAGGCTTCACTGTAGGGCGTTGCTCCAACAGATTGAATAGTTAGGGCCTTAGAAGTCAACGCCCGAAGCATAAAATGCAATAAAAATACAACAGTTTTTCCATCGTATAACAGGATTAATTGCAACCAGTTTGAAAGTGATGGTCATTTCTACGTTCCGGGCAACCTAGGCTTCACTCTAGGGCGTTGCTCCACCAGATGAAACAGTTAGGGCCTTAGAGGTCAACGCCCGAAGCATAAAATACAAAATAAAAAGAACAGTTTTTCCATTGTATAAAACGAATAATTGCTACCAGTGTAAATGTTATGGTCATTTCTACGTTCCGGGCAACCTAGGCTTCACCCTAGGGCGTTGTTCCACCAGATCGAATAGTTAGGTCCTTAGAAGTCAACGCCAGAAGCATAAAATACGATATAAATACAGCAGCTTTTCCATCGTATAAAAGGAATAATTGCAAACAGTGTGAAAGTAGTGGTCATTTATACGTTCCGGGCAACCTAGGCTTCACTCTACGGCGTTGTTCCACCAGATCGAATAGTTAGGGCCTAAGAAGTCAACACCAGAAGAATAAAATACAAAATAAATACAACAGCCTTTACACCGTATGAAACGAGTAATTGCAACTTGTGTGAAGGTTATGGTCATACCTACGTTCCGGGCAACCTAGCCTTCACTGTATGGCGTTGCTCCACCAGATCGAATTGTTGGGGCCTAAGAAGTCAACGCCAGATGCATTAAATACAATATAAATACAACAGTTTTTCCATCGTATAAAACTAATAATTGCAACCAGTGTGAAAGTTATGGTCATTTCTACATTCCGAGCAACCTAGGCTTCACTCTAGGGCGTTGCTCCAACAGATTGAATAGTTAGTGCCTTAGAAGTCAACGCCCGAAGCATAAAATGCAATAAAAATACAACAGTTTTTCCATCGTATAACAGGATTAATTGCAACCAGTTTGAAAGCGATGGTCATTTCTACGTTCCGGGCAACCTAGGCTTCACTCTAGGGCGTTGCTCCACCAGATCGAATAGTTAGGTCCTTAGAAGTCAACGCCAGAAGCATAAAATACGATATAAATACAGCAGCTTTTCCATCGTATAAACGGGATAATTGCAAACAGTGTGAAAGTAATGGTCATTTCTACGTTGCGGGCAACCTGGGCTTCACCCTAGGGCGTTGCTCCACCAGATTAAACAGTTAGGGCCTTAGAAGTCAACGCCCGAAGCATAAAATACAAAATAAATAGAACAGTTTTTCCATTGTATAAAACGAATAATTGCTACCAGTGTGAAAGCTATGGTTATTTCTACATTCCGAGCAACCTAGGCTTCACTCTAGGGCGTTGCTCCACCAGATCGAATAGTTAGGTCCTTAGAAGTCAACGCCAGAAGCATAAAATACGATATAAATACAACAGCTTTTGCATCGTATAAAAGGAATAATTGCAAACAGTGTGAAAGTAATTGTCATTTCTACGTTCCGGGCAACCCAGGCTACACTCTAGGGCGTTGCTCCACCAGATCGAACAGTTAGGGCCTTAGAGGTCAACGCCCGAAGCATAAAATACAAAATAAAAAGAACAGTTTTTCCATTGTATAAAACGAATAATTGCTACCAGTGTAAATGTTATGGTCATTTCTACGTTCCGGGCAACCTAGGCTTCTCCCTAGGGCGTTGTTCCACCAGATCGAATAGTTAGGGCCTAAGAAGTGAACGCCAGAAGCATAAAATGCAATAAAAATACAACAGTCTTTCCATCCTATAACAGGAATAATTGCAACCCGTGTGAGAGTAATGGTCATTTATACGTTCCGGGCAACCTAGGCTTCACTCTACGGCGTTGTTCCACCAGATCGAATAGTTAGGGCCTAAGAAGTCAACACCAGAAGAATAAAATACAAAATAAATACAACAGCCTTTACACCGTATAAAACGAATAATTGCAACCTGTGTGAAGGTTATGGTCATATCTACGTTCCGGGCAACCTAGGCTTCACTGTAGGGCGTTGCTCCAACAGATTGAATAGTTAGGGCCTTAGAAGTCAACGCCCGAAGCATAAAATGCAATAAAAATACAACAGTTTTTCCATCGTATAACAGGATTAATTGCAACCAGTTTGAAAGCGATGGTCATTTCTACGTTCCGGGCAACCTAGGCTTCACTCTAGGGCGTTGCTCCACCAGATCGAATAGTTAGGTCCTTAGAAGTCAACGCCAGAAGCATAAAATACGATATAAATACAGCAGCTTTTCCATCGTATAAACGGGATAATTGCAAACAGTGTGAAAGTAATGGTCATTTCTACGTTCCGGGCAACCTGGGCTTCACACTAGGGCGTTGCTCCACCAGATTAAACAGTTAGGGCCTTAGAAGTCAACGCCCGAAGCATAAAATACAAAATAAATAGAACAGTTTTTCCATTGTATAAAACGAATAATTGCTACCAGTGTAAAAGTTATGGTCATTTCTACGTCCCGGGCAACCTAGGCTTCACCCTTGGGCGTTGTTCCCCCAGATCGAATAGTTAGGGCCTAAGAAGTGAACGCCAGAAGCATAAAATACAATATAAATACAACAGCTTTTCCATCGTAAAGAACGTATAATTGCAACCAGTGTGAAAGCTATGGTTATTTCTACATTCCGAGCAACCTAGGCTTCACTGTAGGGCGTTGCTCCACCAGATCGAATAGTTAGGTCCTTAGAAGTCACCGCCAGAAGCATAAAATACGATATAAATACAACAGCTTTTGCATCGTATAAAAGGAATAATTGCAAACAGTGTGAAAGTAATTGTCATTTCTACGTTCCGGGCAACCCAGGCTACACTCTAGGGCGTTGCTCCACCAGACCAAACAGTTAGGGCCTTAGAAGTCAACGCCCGAAGCATAAAATACAAAATAAATACAACAGTTTTTCCATCGCAGAAAACGAATAATTGCAACCAGTGTGAAAGTTATGGTCATTTCTATATTCCGAGCAACCTAGGCTTCACTCTAGGGCGCTGCTCTACCAGGTCGAATAGTTAGGGCCTAAGAAGTGAACGCCAGAAGCATAAAATACAATATAAATACAACAGTTTTTCCATCGTATAAAACGAATAATTGCAACCAGTGTGAAAGTAATGATCATTTCCACATTCCGAGCAACCTAGGCTTCACTCTAGGGCGTTGCTCCAACAGATTGAATAGTTAGGGCCTTAGAAGTCAACCCCTGAAGCATAAAATGCAATAAAAATACAACAGTTTTTCCATCGTATAACAGGATTAATTGCAACCAGTTTGAAAGTGATGGTCATTTCTACGTTCCGGGCAACCTAGGCTTCACTCTAGGGCGTTGCTCCACTAGATCGAATAGCTAGGGCCTTAGAAGTCAACGCCAGAGGCATATAATACAATATAAATACAACAGCTTTTCCTTCGTAAAAAACGAATAATTGCAAACAGTGTGAAAGTAATTGTCATTTCTTCGTTCCGGGCAACCTAGGCTTCACTCTAGGGCGTTGCTCCACCAGATGAAACAGTTAGGGCCTTAGAAGTCAACGCCCGAAGCATAAAATACAAAATAAAAAGAACAGTTTTTCCATTGTATAAAACGAATAATTGCTACCAGTGTAAATGTTATGGTCATTTCTACGTTCCGGGCAACCTAGGCTTCACCCTAGGGCGTTGTTCCACCAGATCGAATAGTTAGGTCCTTAGAAGTCAACGCCAGAAGCATAAAATACGATATAAATACAGCAGCTTTTCCATCGTATAAAAGGAATAATTGCAACCTGTGTGAAGGTTATGGTCATATCTACGTTCCGGGCAACCTAGGCTTCACTGTAGGGCGTTGCTCCAACAGATTGAATAGTTAGGGCCTTAGAAGTCAACGCCCGAAGCATAAAATGCAATAAAAATACAACAGTTTTTCCATCGTATAACAGGATTAATTGCAACCAGTTTGAAAGCGATGGTCATTTCTACGTTCCGGGCAACCTAGGCTTCACTCTAGGGCGTTGCTCCACCAGATCGAATAGTTAGGTCCTTAGAAGTCAACGCCAGAAGCATAAAATACGATATAAATACAGCAGCTTTTCCATCGTATAAACGGGATAATTGCAAACAGTGTGAAAGTAATGGTCATTTCTACGTTCCGGGCAACCTGGGCTTCACACTAGGGCGTTGCTCCACCAGATTAAACAGTTAGGGCCTTAGAAGTCAACGCCCGAAGCATAAAATACAAAATAAGTAGAACAGTTTTTCCATTGTATAAAACGAATAATTGCTACCAGTGTAAAAGTTATGGTCATTTCTACGTCCCGGGCAACCTAGGCTTCACCCTTGGGCGTTGTTCCCCCAGATCGAATAGTTAGGGCCTAAGAAGTGAACGCCAGAAGCATAAAATACAATATAAATACAACAGCTTTTCCATCGTAAAGAACGTATAATTGCAACCAGTGTGAAAGCTATGGTTATTTCTACATTCCGAGCAACCTAGGCTTCACTGTAGGGCGTTGCTCCACCAGATCGAATAGTTAGGTCCTTAGAAGTCACCGCCAGAAGCATAAAATACGATATAAATACAACAGCTTTTGCATCGTATAAAAGGAATAATTGCAAACAGTGTGAAAGTAATTGTCATTTCTACGTTCCGGGCAACCCAGGCTACACTCTAGGGCGTTGCTCCACCAGACCAAACAGTTAGGGCCTTAGAAGTCAACGCCCGAAGCATAAAATACAAAATAAATACAACAGTTTTTCCATCGCAGAAAACGAATAATTGCAACCAGTGTGAAAGTTATGGTCATTTCTATATTCCGAGCAACCTAGGCTTCACTCTAGGGCGCTGCTCTACCAGGTCGAATAGTTAGGGCCTAAGAAGTGAACGCCAGAAGCATAAAATACAATATAAATACAACAGTTTTTCCATCGTATAAAACGAATAATTGCAACCAGTGTGAAAGTAATGATCATTTCCACATTCCGAGCAACCTAGGCTTCACTCTAGGGCGTTGCTCCAACAGATTGAATAGTTAGGGCCTTAGAAGTCAACCCCTGAAGCATAAAATGCAATAAAAATACAACAGTTTTTCCATCGTATAACAGGATTAATTGCAACCAGTTTGAAAGTGATGGTCATTTCTACGTTCCGGGCAACCTAGGCTTCACTCTAGGGCGTTGCTCCACTAGATCGAATAGCTAGGGCCTTAGAAGTCAACGCCAGAGGCATATAATACAATATAAATACAACAGCTTTTCCATCGTAAAAAACGAATAATTGCAAACAGTGTGAAAGTAATTGTCATTTCTTCGTTCCGGGCAACCTAGGCTTCACTCTAGGGCGTTGCTCCACCAGATGAAACAGTTAGGGCCTTAGAAGTCAACGCCCGAAGCATAAAATACAAAATAAAAAGAACAGTTTTTCCATTGTATAAAACGAATAATTGCTACCAGTGTAAATGTTATGGTCATTTCTACGTTCCGGGCAACCTAGGCTTCACCCTAGGGCGTTGTTCCACCAGATCGAATAGTTAGGTCCTTAGAAGTCAACGCCAGAAGCATAAAATACGATATAAATACAGCAGCTTTTCCATCGTATAAAAGGAATAATTGCAACCTGTGTGAAGGTTATGGTCATATCTACGTTCCGGGCAACCTAGGCTTCACTGTAGGGCGTTGCTCCAACAGATTGAATAGTTAGGGCCTTAGAAGTCAACGCCCGAAGCATAAAATGCAATAAAAATACAACAGTTTTTCCATCGTATAACAGGATTAATTGCAACCAGTTTGAAAGTGATGGTCATTTCTACGTTCCGGGCAACCTAGGCTTCACTCTAGGGCGTTGCTCCACCAGATGAAACAGTTAGGTCCTTAGAAGTCAACGCCCGAAGCATAAAATACAAAATAAATAGAACAGTTTTTCCATTGTATAAAACGAATAATTGCTGCCAGTGTAAAAGTTATGGTCATTTCTACGTTCCGGGCAACCTAGGCTTCACCCTAGGGCGTTGTTCCACCAGATCGAATAGTCAGGACCTAAGAAGTGAACGCCAGAAGCATAAAATGCAATAAAAATACAACAGTCTTTCCATCCTATAACAGGAATAACTGCAACCCGTGTGAAAGCGATGGTCATTTGTACGTTCCAGGGAACCTAGGCTTCACTCTAGGGCGTTGCTCCACCAGATCGAATTGTTAGGGCCAAAGAAGTCAACGCTCGAAGCATAAAATACAAAATAAATAGAACAGTTTTTCCATTGTATAAAACGCATAATTGCTACCAGTGTAAAAGTTATGGTCATTTCTACGTTCCGGGCAACCTAGGCTTCATCCTAGGGCATTGTTCCATCAGATCGAACAGTTAGGCCCTAAGAAGTGAACGCCAGAAGCATAAAATGCAATATAAATACAACAGTTTTTCCATCGTAGAAAACGAATAATCGCAACCAGTGTGAAAGTTATGGTCATTTGTATATTCCGAGCAACCTAGGCTTCACTCTAGGGCGGTGCTCCACCATATCGAATAGCTACGGCCTTAGAAGCCTACGCCTGAAGCATAAAATACAATAAAAATACAACGGTCTTTTCATCGTATAACAGGAATAATTGCAACAAGCGTGAAAGTAATGATCATTTCGGCGTTTCGGGCATCCTAGACTCAACTCTGAGGCATTGCTCCACCAGATCGAATAGTTAGGGCCTAAGAAGTCAACGCCAGAAGCATAAAATACAATATAAATACAACAGTTTTTCCATTGTATAAACCGAATAATTGCTGCCAGTGTAAAAGTTATGGTCATTTCTACGTTCCGGGCAACCTAGGCTTCACCCTAGGGCGTTGTTCCACCAGATCGAATAGTTAGGGCCTAAGAAGTGAACGCCAGAAGCATAAAATACAATATAAATACAACAGTTTTTCCATCGTATAAAACGAATAATTGCAGCCAGTGTGAAAGTTATTGTCATTTCTACATTTCGAGCAACCTAGGCTTCACTCTAGGGCGTTGCTCCAACAGATTGAATAGTTAGGGCCTTAGAAGTCAACGCACGAAGCATAAAATGCAATAAAAATACAACAGTTTTTCCATCGTATAACAGGATTAATTGCAACCAGTTTGAAAGTGATGGTCATTTCTACGTTCCGGGCAACCTAGGCTTCACTCTACGGCGTTGTTCCACCAGATCGAATAGTTAGGGCCTAAGAAGTCAACACCAGAAGAATAAAATACAAAATAAATACAACAGCCTTTACACCGTATAAAACGAATAATTGCAACCTGTGTGAAAGCTATGGTTATTTCTACATTCCGAGCAACCTAGGCTTCAGTCTAGGGCGTTGCTCCACCAGATCGAATAGTTAGGGCCATTGAAGTCAACGCCAGAAGCATAAAATACAAAATAAATAGAACAGTTTTTCCATCGCAGAAAACGAATAATTGCAACCAGTGTGAAAGTTATGGTCATTTCTATATTCCGAGCAACCTAGGCTTCACTCTACGGCGTTGTTCTACCAGATCGAATAGTTAGGGCCTAAGAAGTCAACACCAGAAGAATAAAATACAAAATAAATACAACAGCCTTTACACCGTATGAAACGAGTAATTGCAACCTGTGTGAAGGTTATGGTCATACCTACGTTCCGGGCAACCTAGCCTTCACTGTATGGCGTTGCTCCACCAGATCGAATTGTTGGGGCCTAAGAAGTCAACGCCAGAAGTATTAAATACAATATAAATACAACAGTTTTTCCATCGTATAAAACTAATAATTGCAACCAGTGTGAAAGTTATGGTCATTTCTTCGTTCCGGGCAACCTAGGCTTCACTCTAGGGCGTTGCTCCACTAGATCGAATAGTTAGGGCCATTGAAGTCAACGCCAGAAGCATAAAATACAATATAAATACAACAGCTTTTCAATCGTATAAAAGGAATAATTGCAAACAGTGTGAAAGTAATGGTCATTTCTACGTTCCGGGCAACCTAGGCTTCACCCTAGGGCGTTGCTCCACCAGATTAAACAGTTAGGGCCTTAGAAGTCAACGCCCGAAGCATAAAATACAAAATAAATAGAACAGTTTTTCCATTGTATAAAACGAATAATTGCTACCAGTGTAAAAGTTATGGTCATTTCTACGTTCCGGGCAACCTAGGCTTCACCCTTGGGCGTTGTTCCCCCAGATCGAATAGTTAGGGCCTAAGAAGTGAACGCCAGAAGCATAAAATACAATATAAATACAACAGCTTTTCCATCGTAAAGAACGTATAATTGCAACCAGTGTGAAAGCTATGGTTATTTCTACATTCCGAGCAACCTAGGCTTCACTCTAGGGCGTTGCTCCACCAGATCGAATAGTTAGGTCCTTAGAAGTCAACGCCAGAAGCATAAAATACGATATAAATACAACAGCTTTTGCATCGTATAAAAGGAATAATTGCAAACAGTGTGAAAGTAATTGTCATTTCTACGTTCCGGGCAACCCAGGCTACACTCTAGGGCGTTGCTCCACCAGATCGAACAGTTAGGGCCTTAGAGGTCAACGCCCGAAGCATAAAATACAAAATAAAAAGAACAGTTTTTCCATTGTATAAAACGAATAATTGCTACCAGTGTAAATGTTATGGTCATTTCTACGTTCCGGGCAACCTAGGCTTCACCCTAGGGCGTTGTTCCACCAGATCGAATAGTTAGGTCCTTAGAAGTCAACGCCAGAAGCATAAAATACGATATAAATACAGCAGCTTTTCCATCGTATAAAAGGAATAATTGCAAACAGTGTGAAAGTAGTGGTCATTTATACGTTCCGGGCAACCTAGGCTTCACTCTACGGCGTTGTTCCACCAGATCGAATAGTTAGGGCCTAAGAAGTCAACACCAGAAGAATAAAATACAAAATAAATACAACAGCCTTTACACCGTATGAAACGAGTAATTGCAACTTGTGTGAAGGTTATGGTCATACCTACGTTCCGGGCAACCTAGCCTTCACTGTATGGCGTTGCTCCACCAGATCGAATTGTTGGGGCCTAAGAAGTCAACGCCAGATGCATTAAATACAATATAAATACAACAGTTTTTCCATCGTATAAAACTAATAATTGCAACCAGTGTGAAAGTTATGGTCATTTCTACATTCCGAGCAACCTAGGCTTCACTCTAGGGCGTTGCTCCAACAGCTTGAATAGTTAGTGCCTTAGAAGTCAACGCCCGAAGCATAAAATGCAATAAAAATACAACAGTTTTTCCATCGTATAACAGGATTAATTGCAACCAGTTTGAAAGCGATGGTCATTTCTACGTTCCGGGCAACCTAGGCTTCACTCTAGGGCGTTGCTCCACCAGATCGAATAGTTAGGTCCTTAGAAGTCAACGCCAGAAGCATAAAATACGATATAAATACAGCAGCTTTTCCATCGTATAAACGGGATAATTGCAAACAGTGTGAAAGTAATGGTCATTTCTACGTTCCGGGCAACCTGGGCTTCACCCTAGGGCGTTGCTCCACCAGATTAAACAGTTAGGGCCTTAGAAGTCAACGCCCGAAGCATAAAATACAAAATAAATAGAACAGTTTTTCCATTGTATAAAACGAATAATTGCTACCAGTGTGAAAGCTATGGTTATTTCTACATTCCGAGCAACCTAGGCTTCACTCTAGGGCGTTGCTCCACCAGATCGAATAGTTAGGTCCTTAGAAGTCAACGCCAGAAGCATAAAATACGATATAAATACAACAGCTTTTGCATCGTATAAAAGGAATAATTGCAAACAGTGTGAAAGTAATTGTCATTTCTACGTTCCGGGCAACCCAGGCTACACTCTAGGGCGTTGCTCCACCAGATCGAACAGTTAGGGCCTTAGAGGTCAACGCCCGAAGCATAAAATACAAAATAAAAAGAACAGTTTTTCCATTGTATAAAACGAATAATTGCTACCAGTGTAAATGTTATGGTCATTTCTACGTTCCGGGCAACCTAGGCTTCTCCCTAGGGCGTTGTTCCACCAGATCGAATAGTTAGGGCCTAAGAAGTGAACGCCAGAAGCATAAAATGCAATAAAAATACAACAGTCTTTCCATCCTATAACAGGAATAATTGCAACCCGTGTGAAAGTAATGGTCATTTATACGTTCCGGGCAACCTAGGCTTCACTCTACGGCGTTGTTCCACCAGATCGAATAGTTAGGGCCTAAGAAGTCAACACCAGAAGAATAAAATACAAAATAAATACAACAGCCTTTACACCGTATAAAACGAATAATTGCAACCTGTGTGAAGGTTATGGTCATATCTACGTTCCGGGCAACCTAGGCTTCACTGTAGGGCGTTGCTCCAACAGATTGAATAGTTAGGGCCTTAGAAGTCAACGCCCGAAGCATAAAATGCAATAAAAATACAACAGTTTTTCCATCGTATAACAGGATTAATTGCAACCAGTTTGAAAGCGATGGTCATTTCTACGTTCCGGGCAACCTAGGCTTCACTCTAGGGCGTTGCTCCACCAGATCGAATAGTTAGGTCCTTAGAAGTCAACGCCAGAAGCATAAAATACGATATAAATACAGCAGCTTTTCCATCGTATAAACGGGATAATTGCAAACAGTGTGAAAGTAATGGTCATTTCTACGTTCCGGGCAACCTGGGCTTCACACTAGGGCGTTGCTCCACCAGATTAAACAGTTAGGGCCTTAGAAGTCAACGCCCGAAGCATAAAATACAAAATAAATAGAACAGTTTTTCCATTGTATAAAACGAATAATTGCTACCAGTGTAAAAGTTATGGTCATTTCTACGTCCCGGGCAACCTAGGCTTCACCCTTGGGCGTTGTTCCCCCAGATCGAATAGTTAGGGCCTAAGAAGTGAACGCCAGAAGCATAAAATACAATATAAATACAACAGCTTTTCCATCGTAAAGAACGTATAATTGCAACCAGTGTGAAAGCTATGGTTATTTCTACATTCCGAGCAACCTAGGCTTCACTGTAGGGCGTTGCTCCACCAGATCGAATAGTTAGGTCCTTAGAAGTCACCGCCAGAAGCATAAAATACGATATAAATACAACAGCTTTTGCATCGTATAAAAGGAATAATTGCAAACAGTGTGAAAGTAATTGTCATTTCTACGTTCCGGGCAACCCAGGCTACACTCTAGGGCGTTGCTCCACCAGATCGAGCAGTTAGGGCCTTAGAGGTCAACGCCCGAAGCATAAAATACAAAATAAAAAGAACAGTTTTTCCATTGTATAAAACGAATAATTGCTACCAGTGTAAAAGTTATGGTCATTTCTACGTTCCGGGCAACCTAGGCATCACTGTAGGGCGTTGTTCCACCAGCTCGAATAGTTAGGGCCTAAGAAGTGAACGCCAGAAGCATTAAATACAATAAAAATACAACAGTTTTTCCATCCTATAACAGGATTAATTGCAACCAGTTTGAAAGTGAGGGTCACTTCTACGTTCCGGGCAACCTAGGCTTCACTCTAGGGCGTTGCTACACTAAATCGAATAGCTAGGGCCTTAGAAGTCAACGCCAGAGTCATAAAATACAATATAAATACAACAGCTTTTCCATCGTAAAGAACGTATAATTGCAACCAGTGTGAAAGCTATGATTATTTCTACATTCCGAGCAACCTAGGCTTCAGTCTAGGGCGTTGTTCCACCAGATCGAATAGTTAGGTCCTTAGAAGTCAACGCCAGAAGCATAAAATACGATATAAATACAACAGCTTTTGCATCGCATAAAAGGAGTAATTGCAAACAGTGTGAAAGTAATTGTCATTTCTACGTTCCGGGCCACCCAGGCTACACTCTAGGGCGTTGCTCCACCAGACCAAACAGTTAGGGCCTTAGAAGTCAACGCCCGAAGCATAAAATACAAAATAAATACAACAGTTTTTCCATCGCAGAAAACGAATAATTGCAACCAGTGTGAAAGTTATGGTCATTTCTATATTCCGAGCAACCTAGGCTTCACTCTAGGGCGCTGCTCTACCAGGTCGAATAGTTAGGGCCTAAGAAGTGAACGCCAGAAGCATAAAATACAATATAAATACAACAGTTTTTCCATCGTATAAAACGAATAATTGCAACCAGTGTGAAAGTAATGATCATTTCCACATTCCGAGCAACCTAGGCTTCACTCTAGGGCGTTGCTCCAACAGATTGAATAGTTAGGGCCTTAGAAGTCAACCCCTGAAGCATAAAATGCAATAAAAATACAACAGTTTTTCCATCGTATAACAGGATTAATTGCAACCAGTTTGAAAGTGATGGTCATTTCTACGTTCCGGGCAACCTAGGCTTCACTCTAGGGCGTTGCTCCACTAGATCGAATAGCTAGGGCCTTAGAAGTCAACGCCAGAGGCATATAATACAATATAAATACAACAGCTTTTCCATCGTAAAAAACGAATAATTGCAAACAGTGTGAAAGTAATTGTCATTTCTTCGTTCCGGGCAACCTAGGCTTCACTCTAGGGCGTTGCTCCACCAGATGAAACAGTTAGGGCCTTAGAAGTCAACGCCCGAAGCATAAAATACAAAATAAAAAGAACAGTTTTTCCATTGTATAAAACGAATAATTGCTACCAGTGTAAATGTTATGGTCATTTCTACGTTCCGGGCAACCTAGGCTTCACCCTAGGGCGTTGTTCCACCAGATCGAATAGTTAGGTCCTTAGAAGTCAACGCCAGAAGCATAAAATACGATATAAATACAGCAGCTTTTCCATCGTATAAAAGGAATAATTGCAAACAGTGTGAAAGTAATGGTCATTTATACGTTCCGGGCAACCAAGGCTTCACTCTACGGCGTTGTTCCACCAGATCGAATAGTTAGGGCCTAAGAAGTCAACACCAGAAGAATAAAATACAAAATAAATACAACAGCCTTTACACCGTATAAAACGAATAATTGCAACCTGTGTGAAGGTTATGGTCATATCTACGTTCCGGGCAAGCTAGGCTTCACTGTAGGGCGTTGCTCCAACAGATTGAATAGTTAGGGCCTTAGAAGTCAACGCCCGAAGCATAAAATGCAATAAAAATACAACAGTTTTTCCATCGTATAACAGGATTAATTGCAACCAGTTTGAAAGTGATGGTCATTTCTACGTTCCGGGCAACCTAGGCTTCACTCTAGGGCGTTGCTCCACCAGATGAAACAGTTAGGTCCTTAGAAGTCAACGCCCGAAGCATAAAATACAAAATAAATAGAACAGTTTTTCCATTGTATAAAACGAATAATTGCTACCAGTGTAAAAGTTATGGTCATTTCTACGTTCCGGGCAACCTAGGCTTCACCCTAGGGCGTTGTTCCACCAGATCGAATAGTCAGGACCTAAGAAGTGAACGCCAGAAGCATAAAATGCAATAAAAATACAACAGTCTTTCCATCCTATAACAGGAATAACTGCAACCCGTGTGAAAGCGATGGTCATTTGTACGTTCCAGGGAACCTAGGCTTCACTCTAGGGCGTTGCTCCACCAGATCGAATTGTTAGGGCCAAAGAAGTCAACGCCCGAAGCATAAAATACAAAATAAATACAACAGTTTTTCCATTGTATAAAACGCATAATTGCTACCAGTGTAAAAGTTATGGTCATTTCTACGTTCCGGGCAACCTAGGCTTCATCCTAGGGCATTGTTCCATCAGATCGAACAGTTAGGCCCTAAGAAGTGAACGCCAGAAGCATAAAATGCAATATAAATACAACAGTTTTTCCATCGTAGAAAACGAATAATCGCAACCAGTGTGAAAGTTATGGTCATTTGTATATTCCGAGCAACCTAGGCTTCACTCTAGGGCGGTGCTCCACCATATCGAATAGCTACGGCCTTAGAAGCCTACGCCTGAAGCATAAAATACAATAAAATACAACGGTCTTTTCATCGTATAACAGGAATAATTGCAACAAGCGTGAAAGTAATGATCATTTCGGCGTTTCGGGCATCCTAGACTCAACTCTGAGGCATTGCTCCACCAGATCGAATAGTTAGGGCCTAAGAAGTCAACGCCAGAAGCATAAAATACAATATAAATACAACAGTTTTTCCATTGTATAAACCGAATGATTGCTGCCAGTGTAAAAGTTATGGTCATTTCTACGTTCCGGGCAACCTAGGCTTCACCCTAGGGCGTTGTTCCACCAGATCGAATAGTTAGGGCCTAAGAAGTCAACACCAGAAGAATAAAATACAAAATAAATACAACAGCCTTTACACCGTATAAAACGAATAATTGCAACCTGTGTGAAGGTTATGGTCATATCTACGTTCCGGGCAACCTAGGCTTCACTGTAGGGCGTTGCTCCAACAGATTGAATAGTTAGGGCCTTAGAAGTCAACGCCCGAAGCATAAAATACAATATAAATACAACAGTTTTTCCATTGTATAAACCGAATGATTGCTGCCAGTGTAAAAGTTATGGTCATTTCTACGTTCCGGGCAACCTAGGCTTCACCCTAGGGCGTTGTTCCACCAGATCGAATAGTTAGGGCCTAAGAAGTCAACGCCAGAAGCATAAAATACGATATAAATACAACAGCTTTTGCATCGCATAAAAGGAATAATTGCAAACAGTGTGAAAGTAATTGTCATTTCTACGTTCCGGGCCACCCAGGCTACACTCTAGGGCGTTGCTCCACCAGATCAAACAGTTAGGGCCTTAGAAGTCAACGCCCGAAGCATAAAATACAAAATAAATAGAACAGTTTTTCCATCGCAGAAAACGAATAATTGCAACCAGTGTGAAAGTTATGGTCATTTCTATATTCCGAGCAACCTAGGCTTCACTCTAGGGCGTTGCTCTACCAGGTCGAATAGTTAGGGCCTAAGAAGTGAACGCCAGAAGCATAAAATACAATATAAATACAACAGTTTTTCCATCGTATAAAACGAATAATTGCAACCAGTGTGAAAGTAATGGTCATTTCTACGTTCCGGGCAACCTAGGCTTCACTCTACGGCGTTGTTCTACCAGATCGAATAGTTAGGGCCTAAGAAGTCAACACCGGAAGAATAAAATACAAATTAAATACAACAGCCTTTACACCGTATGAAACGAGTAATTGCCACCTGTGTGAAGGTTATGGTCATACCTACGTTCCGGGCAACCTAGCCTTCACTGTATGGCGTTGCTCCACCAGATCGAATTGTTGGGGCCTAAGAAGTCAACGCCAGAAGTATTAAATACAATATAAATACAACAGTTTTTCCATCGTATAAAACTAATAATTGCAACCAGTGTGAAAGTTATGGTCATTTCTTCGTTCCGGGCAACCTAGGCTTCACTCTAGGGCGTTGCTCCACTAGATCGAATAGTTAGGGCCATTGAAGTCAACGCCAGAAGCATAAAATACAATATAAATACAACAGCTTTTCAATCGTATAAAAGGAATAATTGCAAACAGTGTGAAAGTAATGGTCATTTCTACGTTCCGGGCAACCTAGGCTTCACCCTAGGGCGTTGCTCCACCAGATTAAACAGTTAGGGCCTTAGAAGTCAACGCCCGAAGCATAAAATACAAAATAAATAGAACAGTTTTTCCATTGTATAAAACGAATAATTGCTACCAGTGTAAAAGTTATGGTCATTTCTACGTTCCGGGCAACCTAGGCTTCACCCTTGGGCGTTGTTCCCCCAGATCGAATAGTTAGGGCCTAAGAAGTGAACGCCAGAAGCATAAAATACAATATAAATACAACAGCTTTTCCATCGTAAAGAACGTATAATTGCAACCAGTGTGAAAGCTATGGTTATTTCTACATTCCGAGCAACCTAGGCTTCACTCTAGGGCGTTGCTCCACCAGATCGAATAGTTAGGTCCTTAGAAGTCAACGCCAGAAGCATAAAATACGATATAAATACAACAGCTTTTGCATCGTATAAAAGGAATAATTGCAAACAGTGTGAAAGTAATTGTCATTTCTACGTTCCGGGCAACCCAGGCTACACTCTAGGGCGTTGCTCCACCAGATCGAACAGTTAGGGCCTTAGAGGTCAACGCCCGAAGCATAAAATACAAAATAAAAAGAACAGTTTTTCCATTGTATAAAACGAATAATTGCTACCAGTGTAAATGTTATGGTCATTTCTACGTTCCGGGCAACCTAGGCTTCACCCTAGGGCGTTGTTCCACCAGATCGAATAGTTAGGTCCTTAGAAGTCAACGCCAGAAGCATAAAATACGATATAAATACAGCAGCTTTTCCATCGTATAAAAGGAATAATTGCAAACAGTGTGAAAGTAGTGGTCATTTATACGTTCCGGGCAACCTAGGCTTCACTCTACGGCGTTGTTCCACCAGATCGAATAGTTAGGGCCTAAGAAGTCAACACCAGAAGAATAAAATACAAAATAAATACAACAGCCTTTACACCGTATGAAACGAGTAATTGCAACTTGTGTGAAGGTTATGGTCATACCTACGTTCCGGGCAACCTAGCCTTCACTGTATGGCGTTGCTCCACCAGATCGAATTGTTGGGGCCTAAGAAGTCAACGCCAGATGCATTAAATACAATATAAATACAACAGTTTTTCCATCGTATAAAACTAATAATTGCAACCAGTGTGAAAGTTATGGTCATTTCTACATTCCGAGCAACCTAGGCTTCACTCTAGGGCGTTGCTCCAACAGATTGAATAGTTAGTGCCTTAGAAGTCAACGCCCGAAGCATAAAATGCAATAAAAATACAACAGTTTTTCCATCGTATAACAGGATTAATTGCAACCAGTTTGAAAGCGATGGTCATTTCTACGTTCCGGGCAACCTAGGCTTCACTCTAGGGCGTTGCTCCACCAGATCGAATAGTTAGGTCCTTAGAAGTCAACGCCAGAAGCATAAAATACGATATAAATACAGCAGCTTTTCCATCGTATAAACGGGATAATTGCAAACAGTGTGAAAGTAATGGTCATTTCTACGTTCCGGGCAACCTGGGCTTCACCCTAGGGCGTTGCTCCACCAGATTAAACAGTTAGGGCCTTAGAAGTCAACGCCCGAAGCATAAAATACAAAATAAATAGAACAGTTTTTCCATTGTATAAAACGAATAATTGCTACCAGTGTAAAAGTTATGGTCATTTCTACGTTCCGGGCAACCTAGGCTTCACCCTTGGGCGTTGTTCCCCCAGATCGAATAGTTAGGGCCTAAGAAGTGAACGCCAGAAGCATAAAATACAATATAAATACAACAGCTTTTCCATCGTAAAGAACGTATAATTGCAACCAGTGTGAAAGCTATGGTTATTTCTACATTCCGAGCAACCTAGGCTTCACTCTAGGGCGTTGCTCCACCAGATCGAATAGTTAGGTCCTTAGAAGTCACCGCCAGAAGCATAAAATACGATATAAATACAACAGCTTTTGCATCGTATAAAAGGAATAATTGCAAACAGTGTGAAAGTAATTGTCATTTCTACGTTCCGGGCAACCCAGGCTACACTCTAGGGCGTTGCTCCACCAGATCGAACAGTTAGGGCCTTAGAGGTCAACGCCCGAAGCATAAAATACAAAATAAATAGAACAGTTTTTCCATTGTATAAAACGAATAATTGCTACCAGTGTAAAAGCTATGGTCATTTCTACGTTCCGGGCAACCTAGGCTTCTCCCTAGGGCGTTGTTCCACCAGATCGAATAGTTAGGGCCTAAGAAGTGAACGCCAGAAGCATAAAATGCAATAAAAATACTACAGTCTTTCCATCCTATAACAGGAATAATTGCAACCCGTGTGAAAGTAATGGTCATTTATACGTTCCGGGCAACCTAGGCTTCACTCTACGGCGTTGTTCCACCAGATCGAATAGTTAGGGCCTAAGAAGTCAACACCAGAAGAATAAAATACAAAATAAATACAACAGCCTTTACACCGTATAAAACGAATAATTGCAACCTGTGTGAAGGTTATGGTCATATCTACGTTCCGGGCAACCTAGGCTTCACTGTAGGGCGTTGCTCCAACAGATTGAATAGTTAGGGCCTTAGAAGTCAACGCCCGAAGCATAAAATGCAATAAAAATAAAACAGTTTTTCCATCGTATAACAGGATTAATTGCAACCAGTTTGAAAGTGATGGTCATTTCTACGTTCCGGGCAACCTAGGCTTCACTCTAGGGCGTTGCTCCACTAGATCAAACAGTTAGGGCCTTAGAAGTCAACGCCCGAAGCATAAAATACAAAATAAAAAGAACAGTTTTTCCATTGTATAAAACGAATAATTGCTACCAGTGTAAATGTTATGGTCATTTCTACGTTCCGGGTAACCTATGCTTCACCCTAGGGCGTTGTTGCACCAGATCGAATAGTTAGGGCCCAAGAAGTGAACGCCAGAAGCATAAAATACAATATAAATACAACAGTTTTTCCATCGTATAAAACGAATAATTGCAACCAGTGTGAAAGTTATGGTCATTTCTACATTCCCAGCAACCTAGGCTTCACTCTAGGGCGTTGCTCCACCAGATCGAATAGTTAGGTCCTTAGAAGTCAACGCCAGAAGCATAAAATACGATATAAATACAGCACCTTTTCCATCGTATAAAAGGAATAATTGCAAACAGTGTGCAAGTAATGGTCATTTATACGTTCCGGGCAACCTAGGCTTCACTCTACGGCGTTGTTCCAGCAGATCGAATAGTTAGGGCCTAAGAAGTCAACACCAGAAGAATAAAATTCAAAATAAATACAACAGCCTTTACACCGTATAAAACGAATAATTGTAACCTGTGTGAAGGTTATGGTCATATCTACGTTCCGGGCAACCTAGGCTTCACTGTAGGGCGTTGCTCCACCAGATCGAAGTGTTAGGGCTTAAGAAGTCAACGCCCGAAGCAGAAAATACAATAGAAATACAACAGTTTTTCCATCGTATAAAACGAATAATTGCTACCAGTGTAAATGTTATGGTCATTTCTACGTTCCGGGCAACCTAGGCTTCACTCTACGGCGTTGTTCCACCAGATCGAATAGTTAGGGCCTAAGAAGTCAACACCAGAAGAATAAAATACAAAATAAATACAACAGCCTTTACACCGTATGAAACGAGTAATTGCAACTTGTGTGAAGGTTATGGTCATGCCTACGTTCCGGGCAACCTAGCCTTCACTGTATGGCGTTGCTCCACCAGATCGAATTGTTGGGGCCTAAGAAGTCAACGCCAGAAGCATTAAATACAATATAAATACAACAGTTTTTCCATCGTATAAAACTAATAATTGCAACCAGTGTGAAAGTTATGGTCATTTCTACATTCCGAGCAACCTAGGCTTCACTCTAGGGCGTTGCTCCAACAGATTGAATAGTTAGTGCCTTAGAAGTCAACGCCCGAAGCATAAAATGCAATAAAAATACAACAGTTTTTCCATCGTATAACAGGATTAATTGCAACCAGTTTGAAAGCGATGGTCATTTCTACGTTCCGGGCAACCTAGGCTTCACTCTAGGGCGTTGCTCCACCAGATCGAATAGTTAGGTCCTTAGAAGTCAACGCCAGAAGCATAAAATACGATATAAATACAGCAGCTTTTCCATCGTATAAACGGGATAATTGCAAACAGTGTGAAAGTAATGGTCATTTCTACGTTCCGGGCAACCTGGGCTTCACCCTAGGGCGTTGCTCCACCAGATTAAACAGTTAGGGCCTTAGAAGTCAACGCCCGAAGCATAAAATACAAAATAAATAGAACAGTTTTTCCATTGTATAAAACGAATAATTGCTACCAGTGTAAAAGTTATGGTCATTTCTACGTTCCGGGCAACCTAGGCTTCACCCTTGGGCGTTGTTCCCCCAGATCGAATAGTTAGGGCCTAAGAAGTGAACGCCAGAAGCATAAAATACAATATAAATACAACAGCTTTTCCATCGTAAAGAACGTATAATTGCAACCAGTGTGAAAGCTATGGTTATTTCTACATTCCGAGCAACCTAGGCTTCACTGTAGGGCGTTGCTCCACCAGATCGAATAGTTAGGTCCTTAGAAGTCACCGCCAGAAGCATAAAATACGATATAAATACAACAGCCTTTCCATCGTATAACAGGATTAATTGCAACCAGTTTGAAAGTGATGGTCATTTCTACGTTCCGGGCAACCTAGGCTTCACTCTAGGGCGTTGCTCCACTAGATCAAACAGTTAGGGCCTTAGAAGTCAACGCCCGAAGCATAAAATACAAAATAAAAAGAACAGTTTTTCCATTGTATAAAACGAATAATTGCTACCAGTGTAAATGTTATGGTCATTTCTACGTTCCGGGTAACCTATGCTTCACCCTAGGGCGTTGTTGCACCAGATCGAATAGTTAGGGCCCAAGAAGTGAACGCCAGAAGCATAAAATACAATATAAATACAACAGTTTTTCCATTGTATAAAACGAATAATTGCTACCAGTGTAAAAGCTATGGTCATTTCTACGTTCCGGGCAACCTAGGCTTCACTCTACGGCGTTGTTCCACCAGATCGAATAGTTAGGGCCTAAGAAGTCAACACCAGAAGAATAAAATACAAAATAAATACAACAGCCTTTACACCGTATGAAACGAGTAATTGCAACTTGTGTGAAGGTTATGGTCATGCCTACGTTCCGGGCAACCTAGCCTTCACTGTATGGCGTTGCTCCACCAGATCGAATTGTTGGGGCCTAAGAAGTCAACGCCAGAAGCATTAAATACAATATAAATACAACAGTTTTTCCATCGTATAAAACTAATAATTGCAACCAGTGTGAAAGTTATGGTCATTTCTACATTCCGAGCAACCTAGGCTTCACTCTAGGGCGTTGCTCCAACAGATTGAATAGTTAGTGCCTTAGAAGTCAACGCCCGAAGCATAAAATGCAATAAAAATACAACAGTTTTTCCATCGTATAACAGGATTAATTGCAACCAGTTTGAAAGCGATGGTCATTTCTACGTTCCGGGCAACCTAGGCTTCACTCTAGGGCGTTGCTCCACCAGATCGAATAGTTAGGTCCTTAGAAGTCAACGCCAGAAGCATAAAATACGATATAAATACAGCAGCTTTTCCATCGTATAAACAGGATAATTGCAAACAGTGTGGAAGTAATGGTCATTTCTACGTTCCGGGCAACCTGGGCTTCACCCTAGGGCGTTGCTCCACCAGATTAAACAGTTAGGGCCTTAGAAGTCAACGCCCGAAGCATAAAATACAAAATAAATAGAACAGTTTTTCCATTGTATAAAACGAATAATTGCTACCAGTGTAAAAGTTATGGTCATTTCTACGTTCCGGGCAACCTAGGCTTCACCCTTGGGCGTTGTTCCCCCAGATCGAATAGTTAGGGCCTAAGAAGTGAACGCCAGAAGCATAAAATACAATATAAATACAACAGCTTTTCCATCGTAAAGAACGTATAATTGCAACCAGTGTGAAAGCTATGGTTATTTCTACATTCCGAGCAACCTAGGCTTCACTGTAGGGCGTTGCTCCACCAGATCGAATAGTTAGGTCCTTAGAAGTCACCGCCAGAAGCATAAAATACGATATAAATACAACAGCCTTTCCATCGTATAACAGGATTAATTGCAACCAGTTTGAAAGTGATGGTCATTTCTACGTTCCGGGCAACCTAGGCTTCACTCTAGGGCGTTGCTCCACTAGATCAAACAGTTAGGGCCTTAGAAGTCAACGCCCGAAGCATAAAATACAAAATAAAAAGAACAGTTTTTCCATCGTATAAAACGAATAATTGCTACCAGTGTAAATGTTATGGTCATTTCTACGTTCCGGGTAACCTATGCTTCACCCTAGGGCGTTGTTGCACCAGATCGAATAGTTAGGGCCCAAGAAGTGAACGCCAGAAGCATAAAATACAATATAAATACAACAGTTTTTCCATTGTATAAAACGAATAATTGCTACCAGTGTAAAAGCTATGGTCATTTCTACGTTCCGGGCAACCTAGGCTTCTCCCTAGGGCGTTGTTCCACCAGATCGAATAGTTAGGGCCTAAGAAGTGAACGCCAGAAGCATAAAATGCAATAAAAATACAACAGTCTTTCCATCCTATAACAGGAATAATTGCAACCCGTGTGAAAGTAATGGTCATTTATACGTTCCGGGCAACCTAGGCTTCACTCTACGGCGTTGTTCCACCAGATCGAATAGTTAGGGCCTAAGAAGTCAACACCAGAAGAATAAAATACAAAATAAATACAACAGCCTTTACACCGTATAAAACGAATAATTGCAACCTGTGTGAAGGTTATGGTCATATCTACGTTCCGGGCAACCTAGGCTTCACTGTAGGGCGTTGCTCCAACAGATTGAATAGTTAGGGCCTTAGAAGTCAACGCCCGAAGCATAAAATGCAATAAAAATAAAACAGTTTTTCCATCGTATAACAGGATTAATTGCAACCAGTTTGAAAGTGATGGTCATTTCTACGTTCCGGGCAACCTAGGCTTCACTCTAGGGCGTTGCTCCACTAGATCAAACAGTTAGGGCCTTAGAAGTCAACGCCCGAAGCATAAAATACAAAATAAAAAGAACAGTTTTTCCATTGTATAAAACGAATAATTGCTACCAGTGTAAATGTTATGGTCATTTCTACGTTCCGGGTAACCTATGCTTCACCCTAGGGCGTTGTTGCACCAGATCGAATAGTTAGGGCCCAAGAAGTGAACGCCAGAAGCATAAAATACAATATAAATACAACAGTTTTTCCATCGTATAAAACGAATAATTGCAACCAGTGTGAAAGTTATGGTCATTTCTACATTCCCAGCAACCTAGGCTTCACTCTAGGGCGTTGCTCCACCAGATCGAATAGTTAGGTCCTTAGAAGTCAACGCCAGAAGCATAAAATACGATATAAATACAGCACCTTTTCCATCGTATAAAAGGAATAATTGCAAACAGTGTGCAAGTAATGGTCATTTATACGTTCCGGGCAACCTAGGCTTCACTCTACGGCGTTGTTCCAGCAGATCGAATAGTTAGGGCCTAAGAAGTCAACACCAGAAGAATAAAATTCAAAATAAATACAACAGCCTTTACACCGTATAAAACGAATAATTGTAACCTGTGTGAAGGTTATGGTCATATCTACGTTCCGGGCAACCTAGGCTTCACTGTAGGGCGTTGCCCCACCAGATCGAAGTGTTAGGGCTTAAGAAGTCAACGCCCGAAGCAGAAAATACAATAGAAATACAACAGTTTTTCCATCGTATAAAACGAATAATTGCTACCAGTGTAAATGTTATGGTCATTTCTACGTTCCGGGCAACCTAGGCTTCACTCTACGGCGTTGTTCCACCAGATCGAATAGTTAGGGCCTAAGAAGTCAACACCAGAAGAATAAAATACAAAATAAATACAACAGCCTTTACACCGTATGAAACGAGTAATTGCAACTTGTGTGAAGGTTATGGTCATGCCTACGTTCCGGGCAACCTAGCCTTCACTGTATGGCGTTGCTCCACCAGATCGAATTGTTGGGGCCTAAGAAGTCAACGCCAGAAGCATTAAATACAATATAAATACAACAGTTTTTCCATCGTATAAAACTAATAATTGCAACCAGTGTGAAAGTTATGGTCATTTCTACATTCCGAGCAACCTAGGCTTCACTCTAGGGCGTTGCTCCAACAGATTGAATAGTTAGTGCCTTAGAAGTCAACGCCCGAAGCATAAAATGCAATAAAAATACAACAGTTTTTCCATCGTATAACAGGATTAATTGCAACCAGTTTGAAAGCGATGGTCATTTCTACGTTCCGGGCAACCTAGGCTTCACTCTAGGGCGTTGCTCCACCAGATCGAATAGTTAGGTCCTTAGAAGTCAACGCCAGAAGCATAAAATACGATATAAATACAGCAGCTTTTCCATCGTATAAACGGGATAATTGCAAACAGTGTGAAAGTAATGGTCATTTCTACGTTCCGGGCAACCTGGGCTTCACCCTAGGGCGTTGCTCCACCAGATTAAACAGTTAGGGCCTTAGAAGTCAACGCCCGAAGCATAAAATACAAAATAAATAGAACAGTTTTTCCATTGTATAAAACGAATAATTGCTACCAGTGTAAAAGTTATGGTCATTTCTACGTTCCGGGCAACCTAGGCTTCACCCTTGGGCGTTGTTCCCCCAGATCGAATAGTTAGGGCCTAAGAAGTGAACGCCAGAAGCATAAAATACAATATAAATACAACAGCTTTTCCATCGTAAAGAACGTATAATTGCAACCAGTGTGAAAGCTATGGTTATTTCTACATTCCGAGCAACCTAGGCTTCACTGTAGGGCGTTGCTCCACCAGATCGAATAGTTAGGTCCTTAGAAGTCACCGCCAGAAGCATAAAATACGATATAAATACAACAGCCTTTCCATCGTATAACAGGATTAATTGCAACCAGTTTGAAAGTGATGGTCATTTCTACGTTCCGGGCAACCTAGGCTTCACTCTAGGGCGTTGCTCCACTAGATCAAACAGTTAGGGCCTTAGAAGTCAACGCCCGAAGCATAAAATACAAAATAAAAAGAACAGTTTTTCCATTGTATAAAACGAATAATTGCTACCAGTGTAAATGTTATGGTCATTTCTACGTTCCGGGTAACCTATGCTTCACCCTAGGGCGTTGTTGCACCAGATCGAATAGTTAGGGCCCAAGAAGTGAACGCCAGAAGCATAAAATACAATATAAATACAACAGTTTTTCCATCGTATAAAACGAATAATTGCTACCAGTGTGAAAGTTATGGTCATTTCTACATTCCCAGCAACCTAGGCTTCACTCTAGGGCGTTGCTCCACCAGATCGAATAGTTAGGTCCTTAGAAGTCAACGCCAGAAGCATAAAATACGATATAAATACAGCACCTTTTCCATCGTATAAAAGGAATAATTGCAAACAGTGTGCAAGTAATGGTCATTTATACGTTCCGGGCAACCTAGGCTTCACTCTACGGCGTTGTTCCAGCAGATCGAATAGTTAGGGCCTAAGAAGTCAACACCAGAAGAATAAAATTCAAAATAAATACAACAGCCTTTACACCGTATAAAACGAATAATTGCAACCTGTGTGAAGGTTATGGTCATATCTACGTTCCGGGCAACCTAGGCTTCACTGTAGGGCGTTGCTCCACCAGATCGAAGTGTTAGGGCCTAAGAAGTCAACGCCCGAAGCAGAAAATACAATAGAAATACAACAGTTTTTCCATCGTATAAAACGAATAATTGCAACCATTATGAAACTTATGGTCATTTCTACGTTCCGGGCAACCTAGGCTTCACCCTAGGGCGTTGTTCCACCAGATCGAATAGTTAGGGCCTAAGAAGTGAACGCCAGAAGCATAAAATGCAATAAAAATACAACAGCTTTTCCATCGTATAACAGGATTAATTGCAACCAGTTTGATAGAGAAGGTCATTTCTACGTTCCGGGCAACCTAGGCTTCACTCTAGGGCGTTGCTCCACTAGATCGAATAGCTAGGGCCTTAGATGTCAACGCCAGAAGCATAAAATACGATCTAAATACAACAGCCTTTCCATCGTATAAAAGGAATAATTGCTACCAGTGTAAAAGTTATGGTCATTTCTACGTTCCGGGCAGCCTACGCTTCACTCTAGGGCGTTGCTCCACCAGATCAAACAGTTAGGTCCTTAGAAGTCAACGCCCGAAGCATAAAATACAAAATAATTAGAACAGTTTTTCCATTGTATAAAACGAATAATTGCTACCAGTGTAAAAGTTATGGTCATTTCTACGTTCCGGGCAACCTAGGCTTCACCCTAGGGCGTTGTTCCACCAGATCGAATAGTCAGAACCTAAGAAGTGAACGCCAGAAGCATAAAATGCAATAAAAATACAACAGTCTTTCCATCCTATAACAGGAATAACTGCAACCCGTGTGAAAGCGATGGTCATTTGTACGTTCCAGGGAACCTAGGCTTCACTCTAGGGCGTTGCTCCACCAGATCGAATTGTTAGGGCCAAAGAAGTCAACGCCCGAAGCATAAAATACAAAATAAATAGAACAGTTTTTCCACTGTATAAAACGCATAATTGCTACCAGTGTAAAAGTTATGGTCATTTCTACGTTCCGGGCAACCTAGGCTTCACTCTAGGGCGTTGCTCCACTAGATCGAATAGCTAGGGCCTTAGAAGTCAACGCCAGAGGCATATAATACAATATAAATACAACAGCTTTTCCATCGTAAAAAACGAATAATTGCAAACAGTGTGAAAGTAATTGTCATTTCTTCGTTCCGGGCAACCTAGGCTTCACTCTAGGGCGTTGCTCCACCAGATGAAACAGTTAGGGCCTTAGAAGTCAACGCCCGAAGCATAAAATACAAAATAAATACAACAGTTTTTCCATTGTATAAAACGAATAATTGCTACCAGTGTAAATGTTATGGTCATTTCTACGTTCCGGGCAACCTAGGCTTCACCCTAGGGCGTTGTTCCACCAGATCGAATAGTTAGGTCCTTAGAAGTCAACGCCAGAAGCATAAAATACGATATAAATACAGCAGCTTTTCCATCGTATAAAAGGAATAATTGCAAACAGTGTGAAAGTAATGGTCATTTATACGTTCCGGGCAACCTAGGCTTCACTCTACGGCGTTGTTCCACCAGATCGAATAGTTAGGGCCTAAGAAGTCAACACCAGAAGAATAAAATACAAAATAAATACAACAGCCTTTACACCGTATGAAACGAGTAATTGCAACTTGTGTGAAGGTTATGGTCATGCCTACGTTCCGGGCAACCTAGCCTTCACTGTATGGCGTTGCTCCACCAGATCGAATTGTTGGGGCCTAAGAAGTCAACGCCAGAAGCATTAAATACAATATAAATACAACAGTTTTTCCATCGTATAAAACTAATAATTGCAACCAGTGTGAAAGTTATGGTCATTTCTACATTCCGAGCAACCTAGGCTTCACTCTAGGGCGTTGCTCCAACAGATTGAATAGTTAGTGCCATAGAAGTCAACGCCCGAAGCATAAAATGCAATAAAAATACAACAGTTTTTCCATCGTATAACAGGATTAATTGCAACCAGTTTGAAAGCGATGGTCATTTCTACGTTCCGGGCAACCTAGGCTTCACTCTAGGGCGTTGCTCCACCAGATCGAATAGTTAGGTCCTTAGAAGTCAACGCCAGAAGCATAAAATACGATATAAATACAGCAGCTTTTCCATCGTATAAACGGGATAATTGCAAACAGTGTGAAAGTAATGGTCATTTCTACGTTCCGGGCAACCTGGGCTTCACCCTAGGGCGTTGCTCCACCAGATTAAACAGTTAGGGCCTTAGAAGTCAACGCCCGAAGCATAAAATACAAAATAAATAGAACAGTTTTTCCATTCTATAAAACGAATAATTGCTACCAGTGTAAAAGTTATGGTCATTTCTACGTTCCGGGCAACCTAGGCTTCACCCTTGGGCGTTGTTCCCCCAGATCGAATAGTTAGGGCCTAAGAAGTGAACGCCAGAAGCATAAAATACAATATAAATACAACAGCTTTTCCATCGTAAAGAACGTATAATTGCAACCAGTGTGAAAGCTATGGTTATTTCTACATTCCGAGCAACCTAGGCTTCACTGTAGGGCGTTGCTCCACCAGATCGAATAGTTAGGTCCTTAGAAGTCACCGCCCGAAGCATAAAATACAAAATAAAAAGAACAGTTTTTCCATTGTATAAAACGAATAATTGCTACCAGTGTAAATGTTATGGTCATTTCTACGTTCCGGGTAACCTATGCTTCACCCTAGGGCGTTGTTGCACCAGATCGAATAGTTAGGGCCCAAGAAGTGAACGCCAGAAGCATAAAATACAATATAAATACAACAGTTTTTCCATCGTATAAAACGAATAATTGCAACCAGTGTGAAAGTTATGGTCATTTCTACATTCCCAGCAACCTAGGCTTCACTCTAGGGCGTTGCTCCACCAGATCGAATAGTTAGGTCCTTAGAAGTCAACGCCAGAAGCATAAAATACGATATAAATACAGCACCTTTTCCATCGTATAAAAGGAATAATTGCAAACAGTGTGCAAGTAATGGTCATTTATACGTTCCGGGCAACCTAGGCTTCACTCTACGGCGTTGTTCCAGCAGATCGAATAGTTAGGGCCTAAGAAGTCAACACCAGAAGAATAAAATTCAAAATAAATACAACAGCCTTTACACCGTATAAAACGAATAATTGCAACCTGTGTGAAGGTTATGGTCATATCTACGTTCCGGGCAACCTAGGCTTCACTGTAGGGCGTTGCTCCACCAGATCGAAGTGTTAGGGCCTAAGAAGTCAGCGCCCGAAGCAGAAAATACAATAGAAATACAACAGTTTTTCCATCGTATAAAACGAATAATTGCAACCATTATGAAACTTATGGTCATTTCTACGTTCCGGGCAACCTAGGCTTCACCCTAGGGCGTTGTTCCACCAGATCGAATAGTTAGGGCCTAAGAAGTGAACGCCAGAAGCATAAAATGCAATAAAAATACAACAGCTTTTCCATCGTATAACAGGATTAATTGCAACCAGTTTGATAGAGAAGGTCATTTCTACGTTCCGGGCAACCTAGGCTTCACTCTAGGGCGTTGCTCCACTAGATCGAATAGCTAGGGCCTTAGATGTCAACGCCAGAAGCATAAAATACGATCTAAATACAACAGCCTTTCCATCGTATAAAAGGAATAATTGCTACCAGTGTAAAAGTTATGGTCATTTCTACGTTCCGGGCAGCCTACGCTTCACTCTAGGGCGTTGCTCCACCAGATCAAACAGTTAGGTCCTTAGAAGTCAACGCCCGAAGCATAAAATACAAAATAATTAGAACAGTTTTTCCATTGTATAAAACGAATAATTGCTACCAGTGTAAAAGTTATGGTCATTTCTACGTTCCGGGCAACCTAGGCTTCACCCTAGGGCGTTGTTCCACCAGATCGAATAGTCAGAACCTAAGAAGTGAACGCCAGAAGCATAAAATGCAATAAAAATACAACAGTCTTTCCATCCTATAACAGGAATAACTGCAACCCGTGTGAAAGCGATGGTCATTTGTACGTTCCAGGGAACCTAGGCTTCACTCTAGGGCGTTGCTCCACCAGATCGAATTGTTAGGGCCAAAGAAGTCAACGCCCGAAGCATAAAATACAAAATAAATAGAACAGTTTTTCCACTGTATAAAACGCATAATTGCTACCAGTGTAAAAGTTATGGTCATTTCTACGTTCCGGGCAACCTAGGCTTCACTCTAGGGCGTTGCTCCACTAGATCGAATAGCTAGGGCCTTAGAAGTCAACGCCAGAGGCATATAATACAATATAAATACAACAGCTTTTCCATCGTAAAAAACGAATAATTGCAAACAGTGTGAAAGTAATTGTCATTTCTTCGTTCCGGGCAACCTAGGCTTCACTCTAGGGCGTTGCTCCACCAGATGAAACAGTTAGGGCCTTAGAAGTCAACGCCCGAAGCATAAAATACAAAATAAATACAACAGTTTTTCCATTGTATAAAACGAATAATTGCTACCAGTGTAAATGTTATGGTCATTTCTACGTTCCGGGCAACCTAGGCTTCACCCTAGGGCGTTGTTCCACCAGATCGAATAGTTAGGTCCTTAGAAGTCAACGCCAGAAGCATAAAATACGATATAAATACAGCAGCTTTTCCATCGTATAAAAGGAATAATTGCAAACAGTGTGAAAGTAATGGTCATTTATACGTTCCGGGCAACCTAGGCTTCACTCTACGGCGTTGTTCCACCAGATCGAATAGTTAGGGCCTAAGAAGTCAACACCAGAAGAATAAAATACAAAATAAATACAACAGCCTTTACACCGTATGAAACGAGTAATTGCAACTTGTGTGAAGGTTATGGTCATGCCTACGTTCCGGGCAACCTAGCCTTCACTGTATGGCGTTGCTCCACCAGATCGAATTGTTGGGGCCTAAGAAGTCAACGCCAGAAGCATTAAATACAATATAAATACAACAGTTTTTCCATCGTATAAAACTAATAATTGCAACCAGTGTGAAAGTTATGGTCATTTCTACATTCCGAGCAACCTAGGCTTCACTCTAGGGCGTTGCTCCAACAGATTGAATAGTTAGTGCCTTAGAAGTCAACGCCCGAAGCATAAAATGCAATAAAAATACAACAGTTTTTCCATCGTATAACAGGATTAATTGCAACCAGTTTGAAAGCGATGGTCATTTCTACGTTCCGGGCAACCTAGGCTTCACTCTAGGGCGTTGCTCCACCAGATCGAATAGTTAGGTCCTTAGAAGTCAACGCCAGAAGCATAAAATACGATATAAATACAGCAGCTTTTCCATCGTATAAACGGGATAATTGCAAACAGTGTGAAAGTAATGGTCATTTCTACGTTCCGGGCAACCTGGGCTTCACCCTAGGGCGTTGCTCCACCAGATTAAACAGTTAGGGCCTTAGAAGTCAACGCCCGAAGCATAAAATACAAAATAAATAGAACAGTTTTTCCATTGTATAAAACGAATAATTGCTACCAGCGTAAAAGTTATGGTCATTTCTACGTTCCGGGCAACCTAGGCTTCACCCTTGGGCGTTGTTCCCCCAGATCGAATAGTTAGGGCCTAAGAAGTGAACGCCAGAAGCATAAAATACAATATAAATACAACAGCTTTTCCATCGTAAAGAACGTATAATTGCAACCAGTGTGAAAGCTATGGTTATTTCTACATTCCGAGCAACCTAGGCTTCACTGTAGGGCGTTGCTCCACCAGATCGAATAGTTAGGTCCTTAGAAGTCACCGCCAGAAGCATAAAATACGATATAAATACAACAGCTTTTGCATCGTATAAAAGGAATAATTGCAAACAGTGTGAAAGTAATTGTCATTTCTACGTTCCGGGCAACCCAGGCTACACTCTAGGGCGTTGGTCCACCAGATCGAGCAGTTAGGGCCTTAGAGGTCAACGCCCGAAGCATAAAATACAAAATAAATAGAACAGTTTTTCCATTGTATAAAACGAATAATTGCTACCAGTGTAAAAGTTATGGTCATTTCTACGTTCCGGGCAACCTAGGCATCACTGTAGGGCGTTGTTCCACCAGCTCCAATAGTTAGGGCCTAAGAAGTGAACGCCAGAAGCATTAAATACAATAAAAATACAACAGTTTTTCCATCCTATAACAGGATTAATTGCAACCAGTTTGAAAGTGAGGGTCACTTCTACGTTCCGGGCAACCTAGGCTTCACTCTAGGGCGTTGCTACACTAAATCGAATAGCTAGGGCCTTAGAAGTCAACGCCAGAGTCATAAAATACAATATAAATACAACAGCTTTTCCATCGTAAAGAACGTATAATTGCAACCAGTGTGAAAGCTATGGTTATTTCTACATTCCGAGCAACCTAGGCTTCAGTCTAGGGCGTTGCTCCACCAGATCGAATAGTTAGGTCCTTAGAAGTCAACGCCAGAAGCATAAAATACGATATAAATACAACAGCTTTTGCATCGCATAAAAGGAGTAATTGCAAACAGTGTGAAAGTAATTGTCATTTCTACGTTCCGGGCCACCCAGGCTACACTCTAGGGCGTTGCTCCACCAGACCAAACAGTTAGGGCCTTAGAAGTCAACGCCCGAAGCATAAAATACAAAATAAATACAACAGTTTTTCCATCGCAGAAAACGAATAATTGCAACCAGTGTGAAAGTTATGGTCATTTCTATATTCCGAGCAACCTAGGCTTCACTCTAGGGCGCTGCTCTACCAGGTCGAATAGTTAGGGCCTAAGAAGTGAACGCCAGAAGCATAAAATACAATATAAATACAACAGTTTTTCCATCGTATAAAACGAATAATTGCAACCAGTGTGAAAGTAATGATCATTTCCACATTCCGAGCAACCTAGGCTTCACTCTAGGGCGTTGCTCCAACAGATTGAATAGTTAGGGCCTTAGAAGTCAACCCCTGAAGCAAAAAATGCAATAAAAATACAACAGTTTTTCCATCGTATAACAGGATTAATTGCAACCAGTTTGAAAGTGATGGTCATTTCTACGTTCCGGGCAACCTAGGCTTCACTCTATGGCGTTGCTCCACTAGATCGAATAGCTAGGGCCTTAGAAGTCAACGCCAGAGGCATATAATACAATATAAATACAACAGCTTTTCCATCGTAAAAAACGAATAATTGCAAACAGTGTGAAAGTAATTGTCATTTCTTCGTTCCGGGCAACCTAGGCTTCACTCTAGGGCGTTGCTCCACCAGATGAAACAGTTAGGGCCTTAGAAGTCAACGCCCGAAGCATAAAATACAAAATAAAAAGAACAGTTTTTCCATTGTATAAAACGAATAATTGCTACCAGTGTAAATGTTATGGTCATTTCTACGTTCCGGGCAACCTAGGCTTCACCCTAGGGCGTTGTTCCACCAGATCGAATAGTTAGGTCCTTAGAAGTCAACGCCAGAAGCATAAAATACGATATAAATACAGCAGCTTTTCCATCGTATAACAGGATTAATTGCAACCAGTTTGAAAGTGATGGTCATTTCTACGTTCCGGGCAACCTAGGCTTCACTCTAGGGCGTTGCTCCACCAGATGAAACAGTTAGGTCCTTAGAAGTCAACGCCCGAAGCACAAAATACAAAATAAATACAACAGTTTTTCCATTGTATAAAACGAATAATTGCTACCAGTGTAAAAGTTATGGTCATTTCTACGTTCCGGGCAACCTAGGCTTCACCCTAGGGCGTTGTTCCACCAGATCGAATAGTCAGGACCTAAGAAGTGAACGCCAGAAGCATAAAATGCAATAAAAATACAACAGTCTTTCCATCCTATAACAGGAATAACTGCAACCCGTGTGAAAGCGATGGTCATTTGTACGTTCCAGGGAACCTAGGCTTCACTCTAGGGCGTTGCTTCACCAGATCGAATTGTTAGGGCCAAAGAAGTCAACGCCCGAAGCATAAAATACAAAATAAATAGAACAGTTTTTCCATTGTATAAAACGCATAATTGCTACCAGTGTAAAAGTTATGGTCATTTCTACGTTCCGGGCAACCTAGGCTTCATCCTAGGGCATTGTTCCATCAGATCGAACAGTTAGGCCCTAAGAAGTGAACGCCAGAAGCATAAAATGCAATATAAATACAACAGTTTTTCCATCGTAGAAAACGAATAATTGCAACCAGTGTGAAAGTTATGGTCATTTGTATATTCCGAGCAACCTAGGCTTCACTGTAGGGCGGTGCTCCACCATATCGAATAGCTACGGCCTTAGAAGCCTACGCCTGAAGCATAAAATACAATAAAAATACAACGGTCTTTTCATCGTATAACAGGAATAATTGCAACAAGCGTGAAAGTAATGATCATTTCGGCGTTTCGGGCATCCTAGACTCAACTCTGAGGCATTGCTCCACCAGATCGAATAGTTAGGGCCTAAGAAGTCAACGCCAGAAGCATAAAATACAATATAAATACAACAGTTTTTCCATTGTATAAACCGAATAATTGCTGCCAGTGTAAAAGTTATGGTCATTTCTACGTTCCAGGCAACCTAGGCTTCACCCTAGGGCGTTGTTCCACCAGATCGAATAGTTAGGGCCTAAGAAGTGAACGCCAGAAGCATAAAATACAATATAAATACAACAGTTTTTCCATCGTATAAAACGAATAATTGCAGCCAGTGTGAAAGTTATTGTCATTTCTACATTTCGAGCAACCTAGGCTTCACTCTAGGGCGTTGCTCCAACAGATTGAATAGTTAGGGCCTTAGAAGTCAACGCACGAAGCATAAAATGCAATAAAAATACAACAGTTTTTCCATCGTATAACAGGATTAATTGCAACCAGTTTGAAAGTGATGGTCATTTCTACGTTCCGGGCAACCTAGGCTTCACTCTAGGGCGTTGCTCCACTAGATCGAATAGCTAGGGCCATAGAAGTCAACGCCAGAAGCATAAAATACGATATAAATACAACAGCTTTTCCATCGTATAAAAGGAATAATTGCAAACAGTGTGAAAGTAATGGTCATTTCTACGTTCCGGCAGCCTAGGCTTCACTCTAAGCCGTTGCTCCACTAGATCGAATAGCTAGGGCCTTAGAAGTCAACGCCAGAAGCATAAAATACGATATAAATACAACAGCTCTTCCATCGTATAAAAAGAATAGTTGCAAACAGTGTGAAAGTAATGGTCATTTCTACGTTCCGGGCAACCTAGGCTTCACTCTAGGGCGTTGCTCCAACAGATGAAACAGTTAGGTCCTTAGAAGTCAACGCCCGAAGCATAAAATACAAAATAAATAGAACAGTTTTTCCATTGTGTAAAACGAATAATTGCTACCAGTGTAAAAGTTATGGTCATTTCTACGTTCCGGGCAACCTAGGCTTCACCCTAGGGCGTTTTTCCACCAGATCGAATAGTCAGGACCTAAGAAGTGAACGCCAGAAGCATAAAATGCAATAAAAATACAACAGTCTTTCCATCCTATAACAGGAATAACTGCAACCCGTGTGAAAGCGATGGTCATTTGTACGTTCCAGGGAACCTAGGCTTCACTCTAGGGCGTTGCTCCACCAGATCGAATTGTTAGGGCCAAAGAAGTCAACGCCCGAAGCATAAAATACAAAATAAATAGAACAGTTTTTCCATTGTATAAAACGCATAATTGCTACCAGTGTAAAAGTTATGGTCATTTCTACGTTCCGGGCAACCTAGGCTTCATCCTAGGGCATTGTTCCATCAGATCGAACAGTTAGGCCCTAAGAAGTGAACGCCAGAAGCATAAAATGCAATATAAATACAACAGTTTTTCCATCGTAGAAAACGAATAATTGCAACCTGTGTGAAAGTTATGGTCATTTGTATATTCCGAGCAACCTAGGCTTCACTCTAGGGCGGTGCTCCACCATATCGAACAGCTACGGCCTTAGAAGCCTACGCCTGAAGCATAAAATACAATAAAAATACAACGGTCTTTTCATCGTATAACAGGAATAATTGCAACAAGCGTGAAAGTAATGATCATTTCGGCGTTTCGGGCATCCTAGACTCAACTCTGAGGCATTGCTCCACCAGATCGAATAGTTAGGGCCTAAGAAGTCAACGCCAGAAGCATAAAATACAATATACATACAACAGTTTTTCCATTGTATAAACCGAATAATTGCTGCCAGTGTAAAAGTTATGGTCATTTCTACGTTCCGGGCAACCTAGGCTTCACCCTAGGGCGTTGTTCCACCAGATCGAATAGTTAGGGCCTAAGAAGTGAACGCCAGAAGCATAAAATACAATATAAATACAACAGTTTTTCCATCGTATAAAACGAATAATTGCAGCCAGTGTGAAAGTTATTGTCATTTCTACATTTCGAGCAACCTAGGCTTCACTCTAGGGCGTTGCTCCAACAGATTGAATAGTTAGGGCCTTAGAAGTCAACGCACGAAGCATAAAATGCAATAAAAATACAACAGTTTTTCCATCGTATAACAGGATTAATTGCAACCAGTTTGAAAGTGATGGTCATTTCTACGTTCCGGGCAACCTAGGCTTCACTCTAGGGCGTTGCTCCACTAGATCGAATAGCTAGGGCCATAGAAGTCAACGCCAGAAGCATAAAATACGATATAAATACAACAGCTTTTCCATCGTATAAAAGGAATAATTGCAAACAGTGTGAAAGTAATGGTCATTTCTACGTTCCGGGCAGCCTAGGCTTCACTCTAAGCCGTTGCTCCACTAGATCGAATAGCTAGGGCCTTAGAAGTCAACGCCAGAAGCATAAAATACGATATAAATACAACAGCTCTTCCATCGTATAAAAAGAATAGTTGCAAACAGTGTGAAAGTAATGGTCATTTCTACGTTCCGGGCAACCTAGGCTACACTCTAGGGCGGTGCTGCACCATATCGAATAGCTACGGCCTTAGAAGCCTACGCCTGAAGCATAAAATACAATAAAAATACAACGGTCTTTTCATCGTATAACAGGAGTAATTGCAACAAGCGTGAAAGTAATGATCATTTGGGCGTTTCGGACATCCTAGACTTAACTCTGAGGCATTGCTCCACCAGATCGAATAGTTAGGGACTAAGAAGTCAACGCCAGAAGCATAAAATACAATATAAATACAACAGTTTTTCCATTGTATAAAACGAATAATTGCTACCAGTCTAAAAGTTATGGTCATTTCTACGTTACGGGCAACCTAGGCTTCAGCCTAGGGCGTTGTTCCACCAGGTCGAATAGTTAGGGCCTAAGAAATGAACGCCAGAAGCATAAAATACAATATAAATACAACAGCTTTTCCATCGTATAAAACGAATAATTGCAACCAGTGTGAAAGTTATGGTCATTTCTACATTCCGAGCAACCTAGGCTTCACTCTAGGGCGTTGCTCCACCGGATAGAATAGTTAGGTCCTTAGAAGTCAACGCCAGAAGCATAAAATACGATATAAATACAGCAGCTTTTCCATCGTATAAAAGGGATAATTGCAAACAGTGTGAAAGTAACGGTCATTTCTACGTTCCGGGCAACCTAGGCTTCACTCTACGGCGTTGTTCTACCAGATCGAATAGTTAGGGCCTAAGAAGTCAACACCAGAAGAATAAAATACAAAATAAATACAACAGCCTTTACACCGTATAAAACGAATAATTGCAACCTGTGTGAAGGTTATGGTCATACCTACGTTCCGGGCAACCTAGGCTTCACTGTAGGGCGTTGCTCCACCAGATCGAAGTGTTAGGGCCTAAGAAGTCAACGCCAGAAGCATTAAATACAATATAAATACAACAGTTTTTCCATCGGATAAAACTGATAATTGCAACCAGTGTGAAAGTTATGGTCATTTCTACATTCCGAGCAACCTAGGCTTCACTCTAGGGCGTTGCTCCAACAGATTGAATAGTTAGGGCCTTAGAAGTCAACGCCCGAAGCAAAAAATGCAATAAAAATACAACAGTTTTTCCATCGTATAACAGGATTAATTGCAACCAGTTTGAAAGCGATGGTCATTTCTACGTTCCGGGCAACCTAGGCTTCACCCTAGGGCGTTGTTCCACCAGACCAAACAGTTAGGGCCTTAGAAGTCAACGCCCGAAGCATAAAATACAAAATAAATAGAACAGTTTTTCCATCGCAGAAAACGAATAATTGCAACCAGTGTGAAAGTTATGGTCATTTCTATATTCCGAGCAACCTAGGCTTCACTCTAGGGCGTTGCTCTACCAGGTCGAATAGTTAGGGCCTAAGAAGTGAACGCCAGAAGCATAAAATACAATATAAATACAACAGTTTTTCCATCGTATAAAACGAATAATTGCAACCAGTGTGAAAGCTATGGTTATTTCTACATTCCGAGCAACCTAGGCTTCAGTCTATGGCGTTGCTCCACCAGATCGAATAGTTAGGTCCTTAGAAGTCAACGCCAGAAGCATAAAATACGATATAAATACAACAGCTTTTGCATCGCATAAAAGGAATAATTGCAAACAGTGTGAAAGTAATTGTCATTTCTACGTTCCGGGCCACCCAGGCTACACTCTAGGGCGTTGCTCCACCAGACCAAACAGTTAGGGCCTTAGAAGTCAACGCCCGAAGCATAAAATACAAAATAAATAGAACAGTTTTTCCATCGCAGAAAACGAATAATTGCAACCAGTGTGAAAGTTATGGTCATTTCTATATCCCGAGCAACCTAGGCTTCACTCTAGAGCGTTGCTCTACCAGGTCGAATAGTTAGGGCCTTAGAAGTCAACGCCCGAAGCATAAAATGCAATAAAAATACAACAGTTTTTCCATCGTATAACAGGATTAATTGCAACCAGTTTGAAAGTGATGGTCATTTCTACGTTCCGGGCAACCTAGGCTTCACTCTGGGGCGTTGCTCCACTAGATCAAACAGTTAGGACCTTAGAAGTCAACGCCCGAAGCATTAAATACAAAATAAAAAGAACAGTTTTTCCATTGTATAAAACGAATAATTGCTACCAGTGTAAATGTTATGGTCATTTCTACGTTCCGGGTAACCTAGGCTTCACCCTAGGGCGTTGTTCCACCAGATCGAATAGTTAGGGCCCAAGAAGTGAACGCCAGAAGCATAAAATACAATATAAATACAACAGTTTTTCCATCGTATAAAACGAATAATTGCAACCAGTGTGAAAGTTATGGTCATTTCTACATTCCCAGCAACCTAGGCTTCACTCTAGGGCGTTGCTCCACCAGATCGAATAGTTAGGTCCTTAGAAGTCAACGCCAGAAGCATAAAGTACGATATAAATACAGCAGCTTTTCCATCGTATAAAAGGAATAATTGCAAACAGTGTGCAAGTAATGGTCATTTATACGTTCCGGGCAACCTAGGCTTCACTCTACGGCGTTGTTCCACCAGATCGAATAGTTAGGGCCTAAGAAGTCAACACCAGAAGAATAAAATACAAAATAAATACAACAGCCTTTACACCGTATAAAACGAATAATTGCAACCTGTGTGAAGGTTATGGTCATACCTACGTTCCGGGCAACCTAGGCTTCACTGTAGGGCGTTGCTCCACCAGATCGAAGTGTTAGGGCCTAAGAAGTCAACGCCAGAAGCATTAAATACAATATAAATACAACAGTTTTTCCATCGGATAAAACTAATAATTGCAACCAGTGTGAAAGTTATGGTCATTTCTACATTCCGAGCAACCTAGGCTTCACTCTAGGGCGTTGCTCCAACAGATTGAATAGTTAGGGCCTTAGAAGTCAACGCCCGAAGCATAAAATGCAATAAAAATACAACAGTTTTTCCATCGTATAACAGGATTAATTGCAACCAGTTTGAAAGCGATGGTCATTTCTACGTTCCGGGCAACCTAGGCTTCACTCTAGGGAGTTACTCCACTGGATCGAATACTTAGGGCCATAGAAGTCAACGCCAGAAGCATAAAATACGATATAAATACAACAGCTTTTCAATCGTATAAAAGGAATAATTGCAAACAGTGTGAAAGTAATGGTCATTTCTACGTTCCGGGCAACATAGGCTTCACCCTAGGGCGTCGCTCCACCAGATTAAACAGTTAGGGCCTTTGAAGTCAACGCCCGAAGCATAAAATACAAAATAAATGCAACAGTTTTTCCATTGTATAAAACGAATAATTGCTACCAGTGTAAAAGTTATGGTCATTTCTACGTTCCGGGCACCCTAGGCTTCACCCTAGGGCGTTGTTCCACCAGATCGAATAGTTAGGGCATAAGAAGTGAACGCCAGAAGCATAAAATGCAATAAAAATACAACAGTTTTTCCATCGTATAAAAGGATTAATTGCAACCAGTTTGATAGTGAGGGTCATTTCTACGTTCCGGGCAACCTAGGCTTCACTCTAGGGCGTTGCTCCACTAGATCGAATAGCTAGGGCCTTAGAAGTCAACGCCAGAAGCATAAAATACGATATAAATACAACAGCTTTTCCATCGTATAAAAGGAGTAATTGCAACCAGTTTGAAAGCGATGGTCATTTCTACGTTCCGGGCAACCTAGGCTTCACTCTAGGGCGTTACTCCACTAGATCGAATACTTAGGGCCATAGAAGTCAACGCCAGAAGCATAAAATACGATATAAATACAACAGCTTTTCAATCGTATAAAAGGAATAATTGCAAACAGTGTGAAAGTAATGGTCATTTCTACGTTCCGGGCAACACAGGCTTCACCCTAGGGCGTTGCTCCACCAGATTAAACAGTTAGGGCCTTTGAAGTCAACGCCCGAAGCATAAAATACAATAAAAATACAACAGTTTTTCCATCGTATAACAGGATTAATTGCAACCAGTTTGAAAGTGATGGTCACTTCTACGTTCCGGGCAACCTAGGCTTCACTCTAGGGCGTTGCTACACTAGATCGAATAGCTAGGGCCTTAGAAGTCAACGCCAGAGGCATATAATACAATATAAATACAACAGCTTTTCCATCGTAAAAAACGAATAATTGCATACAGTGTGAAAGTAATTGTCATTTCTTCGTTCCGGGCAACCTAGGCTTCACTCTAGGGCGTTGCTCCACCAGATGAAACAGTTAGGGCCTTAGAAGTCAACGCCCGAAGCATAAAATACAAAATAAAAAGAACAGTTTTTCCATTGTATAGAACGAATAATTGCTACCAGTGTAAATGTTATGGTCATTTCTACGTTCCGGGCAACCTAGGCTTCACCCTAGGGCGTTGTTCCACCAGATCGAATAGTTAGGGCCTAAGAAGTGAACGCCAGAAGCATTAAATACAATAAAAATACAACAGTTTTTCCATCGTATAACAGGATTAATTGCAACCAGTTTGAAAGTGATGGTCACTTCTACGTTCCGGGCATCCTAGGCTTCACTCTAGGGCGTTGCTACACTAGATCGAATAGCTAGGGCCTTAGAAGTCAACGCCAGAGTCATAAAATACAATATAAATACAACAGATTTTCCAATCGTAAAGAACGTATAATTGCAACCAGTGTGAAAGTTATGGTTATTTCTACATTCCGAGCAACCTAGGCTTCACTCTAGGGCGTTGCTCTACCAGGTCGAATAGTTAGGGCCTAAGAAGTGAACGCCAGAAGCATAAAATACAATATAAATACAACAGTTTTTCCATCGTATAAAACGAATAATTGAAACCAGTGTGAAAGTAATGATCATTTCTACATTCCGAGCAACCTAGGCTTCACTCTAGGGCGTTGCTCCAACAGATTGAATAGTTAGGGCCTTAGAAGTCAACGCCCGAAGCATAAAATGCAATAAAAATACAACAGTTTTTCCATCGTATAACAGGATTAATTGCAACCAGTTTGAAAGTGATGGTCATTTATACGTTCCGGGCAACCTAGGCTTCACTCTACGGCGTTGTTCCACCAGATCGAATAGTTAGGGCCTAAGAAGTCAACACCAGAAGAATAAAATACAAAATAAATACAACAGCCTTTACACCGTATAAAACGAATAATTGCAACCTGTGTGAAGGTTATGGTCATATCTACGTTCCGGGCAACCTAGGCTTCACTCTAGGGCGTTGCTCCACTAGATCGAATAGCTAGGGCCTTAGAAGTCAACGCCAGAGGCATATAATACATTATAAATACAACAGCTTTTCCATCGTAAAAAACGAATAATTGCAAACAGTGTGAAAGTAATTGTCATTTCTTCGTTCCGGGCAACCTAGGCTTCACTCTAGGGCGTTGCTCCACCAGATCGAATAGTTAGGTCCTTAGAAGTCAACGCCAGAAGCATAAAATACGATATAAATACAGCAGCTTCTCCATCGTATAAAAGGAATAATTGCAAACAGTGTGAAAGTAATGGTCATTTATACGTTCCGGGCAACCTAGGCTTCACTCTAGGGCGTTGCTACACTAGATCGAATAGCTAGGGCCTTAGAAGTCAACGCCAGAGTCATAAAATACAATATAAATACAACAGCTTTTCCATCGTAAAGAACGTATAATTGCAACCAGTGTGAAAGTTATGGTTATTTCTACATTCCGAGCAACCTAGGCTTCACTCTAGGGCGTTGCTCTACCAGGTCGAATAGTTAGGGCCTAAGAAGTGAACGCCAGAAGCATAAAATGCAATAAAAATACAACAGTTTTTCCATCGTATAAAAGGATTAATTGCAACCAGTTTGATAGTGAAGGTCATTTCTATGTTCCGGGCAACCTAGGCTTCACTCTAGGGCGTTGCTCCACTAGATCGAATAGCTAGGGCCTTAGAAGTCAACGCCAGAAGCATAAAATACGATATAAATACAACAGTTTTTCCATTGTATAAAACGAATAATTGCTACCAGTGTAAAAGTTATGGTCATTTCTACGTTCCGGGCAACCTAGGCTTCACCCTAGGGCGTTGTTCCACCAGATCGAATAGTCAGGGCCTAAGAAGTGAACGCCAGAAGCATAAAATGCAATAAAAATACAACAGTCTTTCCATTCTATAACAGGAATAATTGCAACCCGTGTGAAAGCGATGGTCATTTGTACGTTCCAGGGAACCTAGGCTTCACTCTAGGGCGTTGCTCCATCAGATCGAATTGTTAGGGCCAAAGAAGTCAACGCCCGAAGCATAAAATACAAAATAAATAGAACAGTTTTTCCATTGTATAAAACGCATAATTGCTACCAGTGTAAAAGTTATGGTCATTTCTACTTTCCGGGCAACCTAGGCTTCACTCTAGGGCGTTGTTCCACCAGCTCGAATAGTTAGGGCCTAAGAAGTGAACGCCAGAAGCATTAAATACAATAAAAATACAACAGTTTTTCCATCCTATAACAGGATTAATTGCAACCAGTTTGAAAGTGAGGGTCACTTCTACGTTCCGGGCAACCTAGGCTTCACTCTAGGGCGTTGCTACACTAAATCGAATAGCTAGGGCCTTAGAAGTCAACGCCAGAGTCATAAAATACAATATAAATACAACAGCTTTTCCATCGTAAAGAACGTATAATTGCAACCAGTGTGAAAGCTATGGTTATTTCTACATTCCGAGCAACCTAGGCTTCAGTCTAGGGCGTTGCTCCACCAGATCGAATAGTTAGGTCCTTAGAAGTCAACGCCAGAAGCATAAAATACGATATAAATACAACAGCTTTTGCATCGCATAAAAGGAATAATTGCAAACAGTGTGAAAGTAATTGTCATTTCTACGTTCCGGGCCACCCAGGCTACACTCTAGGGCGTTGCTCCACCAGACCAAACAGTTAGGGCCTTAGAAGTCAACGCCCGAAGCATAAAATACAAAATAAATAGAACAGTTTTTCCATCGCAGAAAACGAATAATTGCAACCAGTGTGAAAGTTATGGTCATTTCTATATTCCGAGCAACCTAGGCTTCACTCTAGAGCGTTGCTCTACCAGGTCGAATAGTTCGGGCCTAAGAAGTGAACGCCAGAAGCATAAAATACAATATAAATACAACAGCTTTTCCATCGTATAAAACGAATAATTGCAACCAGTGTGAAAGTAATGATCATTTCAACATTCCGAGCAACCTAGGCTTCACTCTAGGGCGTTGCTCCAGCAGATTGAATAGTTAGGGCCTTAGAAGTCAACGCCTGAAGCATAAAATGCAATAAAAATACAGCAGCTTTTCCATCGTATAAAAGGAATAATTGCAAACAGTGTGAAAGTAATGGTCATTTATACGTTCCGGGCAACCTAGGCTTCACTCTACGGCGTTGTTCCACCAGATCGAATAGTTTGGGCCTAAGAAGTCAACACCAGAAGAATAAAATACAAAATAAATACAACAGCCTTTACACCGTATAAAACGAATAATTGGAACCTGTGTGAAGGTTATGGTCATATCTACGTTCCGGGCAACCTAGGCTTCACTGTAGGGCGTTGCTCCAACAGATTGAATAGTTAGGGCCTTAGAAGTCAACGCCCGAAGCATAAAATGCAATAAAAATACAACAGTTTTTCCATCGTATAACAGGATTAATTGCAACCAGTTTGAAAGTGATGGTCATTTCTACGTTGCGGGTAACCTACGCTTCACTCTAGGGCGTTGCTCCACTAGATCAAACAGTTAGGACCTTAGAAGTCAACGCCCGAAGCATAAAATACAAAATAAAAAGAACAGTTTTTCCATTGTATAAAACGAATAATTGCTACCAGTGTAAATGTTATGGTCATTTCTACGTTCCGGGTAACCTAGGCTTCACCCTAGGGCGTTGTTCCACCAGATCGAATAGTTAGGGCCCAAGAAGTGAACGCCAGAAGCATAAAATACAATATAAATACAACAGTATTTCCATCGTATAAAGCGAATAATTGCAACCAGTGTGAAAGTTATAGTCATTTCTACATTCCCAGCAACCTAGGCTTCACTCTAGGGCGTTGCTCCACCAGATCGAATAGTTAGGTCCTTAGAAGTCAACGCCAGAAGCATAAAATACGATATAAATACAGCAGCTTTTCCATCGTATAAAAGGAATAATTGCAAACAGTGTGCAAGTAATGGTCATTTATACGTTCCGGGCAACCTAGGCTTCACTCTACGGCGTTGTTCCACCAGATCGAATAGTTAGGGCCTAAGAAGTCAACACCAGAAGAATAAAATACAAAATAAATACAACAGCCTTTACACCGTATAAAACGAATAATTGCAACCTGTGTGAAGGTTATGGTCATACCTACGTTACGGGCAACCTAGGCTTCACTGTAGGGCGTTGCTCCACCAGATCGAAGTGTTAGGGCCTAAGAAGTCAACGCCAGAAGCATTAAATACAATATAAATACAACAGTTTTTCCATCGGATAAAACTAATAATTGCAACCAGTGTGAAAGTTATGGTCATTTCTACATTCCGAGCAACCTAGGCTTCACTCTAGGGCGTTGCTCCAACAGATTGAATAGTTAGGGCCTTAGAAGTCAACGCCCGAAGCATAAAATGCAATAAAAATACAACTGTTTTTCCATCGTATAACAGGATTAATTGCAACCAGTTTGAAAGTGATGGTCATTTCTACGTTCCGGGCAACCTAGGCTTCACTCTAGGGCGTTGCTCCACTAGATCGAATAGCTAGGGCCTTAGAAGTCAACGCCAGAGGCATATAATACATTATAAATACAACAGCTTTTCCATCGTAAAAAACGAATAATTGCAAACAGTGTGAAAGTAATTGTCATTTCTTCGTTCCGGGCAACCTAGGCTACACTCTAGGGCGTTGCTCCACCGGATCAAACAGTTAGGGCCTTAGAAGTCAACGCCCGTAGCATAAAATACAAAATAAAAAGAACAGTTTTTCCATTGTATAAAACGAATAATTGCTACCAGTGTAAATGTTATGGTCATTTCTACGTTCCGGGCAACCTAGGCTTCACCCTAGGTCGTTGTTCCACCAGATCGAATAGTTAGGGCCCAAGAAGTGAACGCCAGAAGCATAAAATACAATATAAATACAACAGTTTTTCCATCGTATAAAACGAATAATTGCAACCAGTGTGAAAGTTATGGTCATTTCTACATTCCCAGCAACCTAGGCTTCACTCTAGGGCGTTGCTCCACCAGATCGAATAGTTAGGTCCTTAGAAGTCAACGCCAGAAGCATAAAATACGATAAAAATACAACAGTTTTTCCATCGTATAAAAGGATTAATTGCAACCAGTTTGATAGTGAAGGTCATTTCTACGTTCCGGGCAACCTAGGCTTCACTCTAGGGCGTTGCTCCACTAGATCGAATAGCTAGGGCCTTAGAAGTCAACGCCAGAAGCATAAAATACGATATAAACACAACAGCTTTTCCATCGTATAAAAGGAGTAATTGCTACCAGTGTAAAAGTTATGGTCATTTCTACGTTCCGGGCAACCTAGGCTTCACTCTAGGGCGTTGCTCCACCAGATCAAACAGTTAGGTCCTTAGAAGTCAACGCCCGAAGCATAAAATACAAAATAAATAGAACAGTTTTTCCATTGTATAAAACGAATAATTGCTACCAGTGTAAAAGTTATGGTCATTTCTACGTTCCGGGCAACCTAGGCTTCATCCTAGGGCGTTGTTCCTCCAGATCGAACAGTTAGGCCCTAAGAAGTGAACGCCAGAAGCATAAAATACAATATAAATACAACAGTTTTTCCACCGTAGAAAACGAATAATTGCAACCAGTGTGAAAGCTATGGTCATTTGTATATTCCGAGCAACCTAGGCTTCACTCTAGGGCGGTGCTCCACCATATCGAATAGCTACGGCCTTAGAAGCCTACGCCTGAAGCATAAAATACAATAAAAATACAACGGTCTTTTCATCGTATAACAGGAATAATTGCAACAAGCGTGAAAGTAATGATCATTTCGGCGTTTCGGGCATCCTAGACTTAACTCTGAGGCATTGCTCCACCAGATCGAATAGTTAGGGCCTAAGAAGTCAACGCCAGAAGCACAAAATACAATATAAATACAACAGTTTTTCCATTGTATAAAACGAACAATTGCTACCAGTGTAAAAGTTATGGTCATTTCGACGTTCCGGGCAACCTAGGCTTCACCCTAGGGCGTTGTTCCACCAGATCGAATAATTAGGGCCCAAGAAGTGAACGCCAGAAGCATAAAATACAATATAAATACAACAGTTTTTCCATCGTATAAAACGAATAATTGCAACCAGTGTGAAAGTTATGGTCATTTCTACATTCCCAGCAACCTAGGCTTCACTCTAGGGCGTTGCTCCACCAGATCGAATAGTTAGGTCCTTAGAAGTCAACGCCAGAAGCATAAAATACGATATAAATACAGGAGCTTTTCCATCGTATAAAAGGAATAATTGCAAACAGTGTGCAAGTAATGGTCATTTATACGTTCCGGGCAACCTAGGCTTCACTCTACGGCGTTGTTCCACCAGATCGAATAGTTAGGGCCTAAGAAGTCAACACCAGAAGAATAAAATACAAAATAAATACAACAGCCTTTACACCGTATAAAACGAATAATTGCAACCTGTGTGAAGGTTATGGTCATACCTACGTTCCGGGCAACCTAGGCTTCACTGTAGGGCGTTGCTCCACCAGATCGAAGTGTTAGGGCCTAAGAAGTCAACGCCAGAAGCATTAAATACAATATAAATACAACAGTTTTTCCATCGGATAAAACTAATAATTGCAACCAGTGTGAAAGTTATGGTCATTTCTACATTCCGAGCAACCTAGGCTTCACTCTAGGGCGTTGCTCCAACAGATTGAATAGTTAGGGCCTTAGAAGTCAACGCCCGAAGCATAAAATGCAATAAAAATACAACAGTTTTTCCATCGTATAACAGGATTAATTGCAACCAGTTTGAAAGCGATGGTCATTTCTACGTTCCGGGCAACCTAGGCTTCACTCTAGGGCGTTACTCCACTAGATCGAATACTTAGGGCCATAGAAGTCAACGCCAGAAGCATAAAATACGATATAAATACAACAGCTTTTCAATCGTATAAAAGGAATAATTGCAAACAGTGTGAAAGTAATGGTCATTTCTACGTTCCGGGCAACATAGGCTTCACCCTAGGGCGTTGCTCCACCAGATTAAACAGTTAGGGCCTTTGAAGTCAACGCCCGAAGCATAAAATACAAAATAAATACAACAGTTTTTCCATTGTATAAAACGAATAATTGCTACCAGTGTAAAAGTTATGGTCATTTCTACGTTCCGGGCAACCTAGGCTTCACCCTAGGGCGTTGTTCCACCAGATCGAATAGTTAGGGCCTAAGAAGTGAACGCCAGAAGCATAAAATGCAATAAAAATACAACAGTTTTTCCATCGTATAAAAGGATTAATTGCAACCAGTTTGATAGTGAGGGTCATTTCTACGTTCCGGGCAACCTAGGCTTCACTCTAGGGCGTTGCTCCACTAGATCGAATAGCTAGGGCCTTAGAAGTCAACGCCAGAAGCATAAAATACGATATAAATACAACAGCTTTTCCATCGTATAAAAGGAGTAATTGCAACCAGTTTGAAAGCGATGGTCATTTCTACGTTCCGGGCAACCTAGGCTTCACTCTAGGGCGTTACTCCACTAGATCGAATACTTAGGGCCATAGAAGTCAACGCCAGAAGCATAAAATACGATATAAATACAACAGCTTTTCAATCGTATAAAAGGAATAATTGCAACCAGTTTGAAAGTGATGGTCACTTCTACGTTCCGGGCAACCTAGGCTTCACTCTAGGGCGTTGCTACACTAGATCGAATAGCTAGGGCCTTAGAAGTCAACGCCAGAGTCATGAAATACAATATAAATACAACAGCTTTTCCATCGTAAAGAACGTATAATTGCAACCAGTGTGAAAGTTATGGTTATTTCTACATTCCGAGCAACCTAGGCTTCACTCTAGGGCGCTGCTCTACCAGGTCGAATAGTTAGGGCCTAAGAAGTGAACGCCAGAAGCATAAAATGCAATAAAAATACAACAGCTTTTCCATCGTATAAAAGGATTAATTGCAACCAGTTTGATAGTGAAGGTCATTTCTACGTTCCGGGCAACCTAGGCTTCACTCTAGGGCGTTGCTCCACTAGATCGAATAGCTAGGGCCTTAGAAGTCAACGCCAGAAGCATAAAATACGATATAAATACAACAGTTTTTCCATTGTATAAAACGAATAATTGCTACCAGTGTAAGAGTTATGGTCATTTCTACGTTCCGGGCAACCTAGGCTTCACCCTAGGGCGTTGTTCCACCAGATCGAATAGTCAGGGCCTAAGAAGTGAACGCCAGAAGCATAAAATGCAATAAAAATACAACAGTCTTTCCATTCTATAACAGGAATAATTGCAACCCGTGTGAAAGCGATGGTCATTTGTACGTTCCAGGGAACCTAGGCTTCACTCTAGGGCGTTGCTCCACCAGATCGAATTCTTAGGGCCAAAGAAGTCAACGCCCGAAGCATAAAATACAAAATAAATAGAACAGTTTTTCCATTGTATAAAACGCATAATTGCTACCAGTGTAAAAGTTATGGTCATTTCTACTTTCCGGGCAACCTAGGCTTCACTCTAGGGCGTTGTTCCACCAGCTCGAATAGTTAGGTCCTTAGAAGTCAACGCCAGAAGCATAAAATACGATATAAATACAACAGCTTTTGCATCGCATAAAAGGAATAATTGCAAACAGTGTGAAAGTAATTGTCATTTCTACGTTCCGGGCCACCCAGGCTACACTCTAGGGCGTTGCTCCACCAGGCCAAACAGTTAGGGCCTTAGAAGTCAACGCCCGAAGCATAAAATACAAAATAAATAGAACAGTTTTTCCATCGCAGAAAACGAATAATTGCAACCAGTGTGAAAGTTATGGTCATTTCTATATTCCGAGCAACCTAGGCTTCACTCTAGAGCGTTGCTCTACCAGGTCGAATAGTTAGGGCCTAAGAAGTGAACGCCAGAAGCATAAAATACAATATAAATACAACAGTTTTTCCATCGTATAAAACGAATAATTGCAACCAGTGTGAAAGTAATGATCATTTCCACATTCCGAGCAACCTAGGCTTCACTCTAGGGCGTTGCTCCAGCAGATTGAATAGTTAGGGCCTTAGAAGTCAACGCCTGAAGCATAAAATGCAATAAAAATACAACAGTTTTTCCATCGTATAACAGGATTAATTGCAACCAGTTTGAGAGTGATGGTCATTTCTACGTTCCGAGCAACCTAGGCATCACTCTAGGGCGTTGCTCCACTAGATCGAATAGCTAGGGCCTTAGAAGTCAACGCCAGAGGCATATAATACAATATAAATACAACAGCTTTTACATCGTAAAAAACGAATAATTGCAACCAGTGTGAAAGTTATGGTCATTTCTATATTCCGAGAAACCTAGGCTTCACTCTAGGGCGTTCCTCCACCAGATCGAATAGCTAGGTCCTTAGAAGTAAACGAGAGAAGCATAAAATACGATATAAATACAACAGCTTTTCCATCGTATAAAAGGATTAAGTGCAACCAGTTTAAAAGTGATGGTCATTTCTCCTTTCCGGGCAACCTCGGTTTCACTCTAGGGCGTTGTTCCACCAGCTCGAATAGTTAGGGCCTAAGAAGTGAACGCCAGAAGCATTAAATACAATAAAAATACAACAGTTTTTCCATCCTATAACAGGATTAATTGCAACCAGTTTGAAAGTGAGGGTCACTTCTACGTTCCGGGCAACCTAGGCTTCACTCTAGGGCGTTGCTACACTAAATCGAATAGCTAGGGCCTTAGAAGTCAACGCCAGAGTCATAAAATACAATATAAATACAACAGCTTTTCCATCGTAAAGAACGTATAATTGCAACCAGTGTGAAAGCTATGGTTATTTCTACATTCCGAGCAACCTAGGCTTCAGTCTAGGGCGTTGCTCCACCAGATCGAATAGTTAGGTCCTTAGAAGTCAACGCCAGAAGCATAAAATACGATATAAATACAACAGCTTTTGCATCGCATAAAAGGAATAATTGCAAACAGTGTGAAAGTAATTGTCATTTCTACGTTCCGGGCCACCCAGGCCACACTCTAGGGCGTTGCTCCACCAGACCAAACAGTTAGGGCCTTAGAAGTCAAAGCATAAAATACAAAATAAATAGAACAGTTTTTCCATCGCAGAAAACGAATAATTGCAACCAGTGTGAAAGTTATGGTCATTTCTATATTCCGAGCAACCTAGGCTTCACTCTAGAGCGTTGCTCTACCAGGTCGAATAGTTAGGGCCTAAGAAGTGAACGCCAGAAGCATAAAATACAATATAAGTACAACAGTTTTTCCATCGTATAAAACGAATAATTGCAACCAGTGTGAAAGTAATGATCATTTCCACATTCCGAGCAACCTAGGCTTCACTCTAGGGCGTTGCTCCAGCAGATTGAATAGTTAGGGCCTTAGAAGTCAACGCCTGAAGCATAAAATGCAATAAAAATACAACAGTTTTTCCATCGTATAACAGGATTAATTGCAACCAGTTTGAAAGTGATGGTCATTTCTACGTTCCGGGCAACCTAGGCATCACTCTAGGGCGTTGCTCCACTAGATCGAATAGCTAGGGCCTTAGAAGTCAACGCCAGAGGCATATAATACAATATAAATACAACAGCTTTTCCATCGTAAAAAACGAATAATTGCAAACAGTGTGAAAGTAATTGTCATTTCTTCGTTCCGGGCAACCTAGGCTTCACTCTAGGGCGTTGCTCCACCAGATGAAACAGTTAGGGCCTTAGAAGTCAACGCCCGAAGCATAAAATACAAAATAAAAAGAACAGTTTTTCCATTGTATAAAACGAATAATTGCTACCAGTGTAAATGTTATGGTCATTTCTACGTTCCGGGCAACCTAGGCTTCACCCTAGGGCGTTGTTCCACCAGATCGAATAGTTAGGGCCTAAGAAGTGAACGCCAGAAGCATTAAATACAATAAAAATACAACAGTTTTTCCATCGTATAACAGGATTAATTGCAACCAGTTTGAAAGTGATGGTCACTTCTACGTTCCGGGCATCCTAGGCTTCACTCTAGGGCGTTGCTACACTAGATCGAATAGCTAGGGCCTTAGAAGTCAACGCCAGAGTCATAAAATACAATATAAATACAACAGCTTTTCCATCGTAAAGAACGTATAATTGCAACCAGTGTGAAAGTTATGGTTATTTCTACATTCCGAGCAACCTAGGCTTCACTCTAGGGCGTTGCTCTACCAGGTCGAATAGTTAGGGCCTAAGAAGTGAACGCCAGAAGCATAAAATACAATATAAATACAACATTTTTTCCATCGTATAAAACGAATAATTGAAACCAGTGTGAAAGTAATGATCATTTCTACATTCCGAGCAACCTAGGCTTCACTCTAGGGCGTTGCTCCAACAGATTGAATAGTTAGGGCCTTAGAAGTCAACGCCCGAAGCATAAAATGCAATAAAAATACAACAGTTTTTCCATCGTATAACAGGATTAATTGCAACCAGTTTGAGAGTGATGGTCATTTCTACGTTCCGAGCAACCTAGGCATCACTCTAGGGCGTTGCTCCACTAGATCGAATAGCTAGGGCCTTAGAAGTCAACGCCAGAGGCATATAATACAATATAAATACAACAGCTTTTACATCGTAAAAAACGAATAATTGCAACCAGTGTGAAAGTTATGGTCATTTCTATATTCCGAGAAACCTAGGCTTCACTCTAGGGCGTTCCTCCACCAGATCGAATAGCTAGGTCCTTAGAAGTAAACGAGAGAAGCATAAAATACGATATAAATACAACAGCTTTTCCATCGTATAAAAGGATTAAGTGCAACCAGTTTAAAAGTGATGGTCATTTCTCCTTTCCGGGCAACCTCGGTTTCACTCTAGGGCGTTGTTCCACCAGCTCGAATAGTTAGGGCCTAAGAAGTGAACGCCAGAAGCATTAAATACAATAAAAATACAACAGTTTTTCCATCCTATAACAGGATTAATTGCAACCAGTTTGAAAGTGAGGGTCACTTCTACGTTCCGGGCAACCTAGGCTTCACTCTAGGGCGTTGCTACACTAAATCGAATAGCTAGGGCCTTAGAAGTCAACGCCAGAGTCATAAAATACAATATAAATACAACAGCTTTTCCATCGTAAAGAACGTATAATTGCAACCAGTGTGAAAGCTATGGTTATTTCTACATTCCGAGCAACCTAGGCTTCAGTCTAGGGCGTTGCTCCACCAGATCGAATAGTTAGGTCCTTAGAAGTCAACGCCAGAAGCATAAAATACGATATAAATACAACAGCTTTTGCATCGCATAAAAGGAATAATTGCAAACAGTGTGAAAGTAATTGTCATTTCTACGTTCCGGGCCACCCAGGCCACACTCTAGGGCGTTGCTCCACCAGACCAAACAGTTAGGGCCTTAGAAGTCAAAGCATAAAATACAAAATAAATAGAACAGTTTTTCCATCGCAGAAAACGAATAATTGCAACCAGTGTGAAAGTTATGGTCATTTCTATATTCCGAGCAACCTAGGCTTCACTCTAGAGCGTTGCTCTACCAGGTCGAATAGTTAGGGCCTAAGAAGTGAACGCCAGAAGCATAAAATACAATATAAGTACAACAGTTTTTCCATCGTATAAAACGAATAATTGCAACCAGTGTGAAAGTAATGATCATTTCCACATTCCGAGCAACCTAGGCTTCACTCTAGGGCGTTGCTCCAGCAGATTGAATAGTTAGGGCCTTAGAAGTCAACGCCTGAAGCATAAAATGCAATAAAAATACAACAGTTTTTCCATCGTATAACAGGATTAATTGCAACCAGTTTGAAAGTGATGGTCATTTCTACGTTCCGGGCAACCTAGGCATCACTCTAGGGCGTTGCTCCACCAGATGAAACAGTTAGGGCCTTAGAAGTCAACGCCCGAAGCATAAAATACAAAATAAAAAGAACAGTTTTTCCATTGTATAAAACGAATAATTGCTACCAGTGTAAATGTTATGGTCATTTCTACGTTCCGGGCAACCTAGGCTTCACCCTAGGGCGTTGTTCCACCAGATCGAATAGTTAGGGCCTAAGAAGTGAACGCCAGAAGCATTAAATACAATAAAAATACAACAGTTTTTCCATCGTATAACAGGATTAATTGCAACCAGTTTGAAAGTGATGGTCACTTCTACGTTCCGGGCATCCTAGGCTTCACTCTAGGGCGTTGCTACACTAGATCGAATAGCTAGGGCCTTAGAAGTCAACGCCAGAGTCATAAAATACAATATAAATACAACAGCTTTTCCATCGTAAAGAACGTATAATTGCAACCAGTGTGAAAGTTATGGTTATTTCTACATTCCGAGCAACCTAGGCTTCACTCTAGGGCGTTGCTCTACCAGGTCGAATAGGTAGGGCCTAAGAAGTGAACGCCAGAAGCATAAAATACAATATAAATACAACATTTTTTCCATCGTATAAAACGAATAATTGAAACCAGTGTGAAAGTAATGATCATTTCTACATTCCGAGCAACCTAGGCTTCACTCTAGGGCGTTGCTCCAACAGATTGAATAGTTAGGGCCTTAGAAGTCAACGCCCGAAGCATAAAATGCAATAAAAATACAACAGTTTTTCCATCGTATAACAGGATTAATTGCAACCAGTTTGAGAGTGATGGTCATTTCTACGTTCCGAGCAACCTAGGCATCACTCTAGGGCGTTGCTCCACTAGATCGAATAGCTAGGGCCTTAGAAGTCAACGCCAGAGGCATATAATACAATATAAATACAACAGCTTTTACATCGTAAAAAACGAATAATTGCAACCAGTGTGAAAGTTATGGTCATTTCTATATTCCGAGAAACCTAGGCTTCACTCTAGGGCGTTCCTCCACCAGATCGAATAGCTAGGTCCTTAGAAGTAAACGAGAGAAGCATAAAATACGATATAAATACAACAGCTTTTCCATCGTATAAAAGGATTAAGTGCAACCAGTTTAAAAGTGATGGTCATTTCTCCTTTCCGGGCAACCTCGGTTTCACTCTAGGGCGTTGTTCCACCAGCTCGAATAGTTAGGGCCTAAGAAGTGAACGCCAGAAGCATTAAATACAATAAAAATACAACAGTTTTTCCATCCTATAACAGGATTAATTGCAACCAGTTTGAAAGTGAGGGTCACTTCTACGTTCCGGGCAACCTAGGCTTCACTCTAGGGCGTTGCTACACTAAATCGAATAGCTAGGGCCTTAGAAGTCAACGCCAGAGTCATAAAATACAATATAAATACAACAGCTTTTCCATCGTAAAGAACGTATAATTGCAACCAGTGTGAAAGCTATGGTTATTTCTACATTCCGAGCAACCTAGGCTTCAGTCTAGGGCGTTGCTCCACCAGATCGAATAGTTAGGTCCTTAGAAGTCAACGCCAGAAGCATAAAATACGATATAAATACAACAGCTTTTGCATCGCATAAAAGGAATAATTGCAAACAGTGTGAAAGTAATTGTCATTTCTACGTTCCGGGCCACCCAGGCCACACTCTAGGGCGTTGCTCCACCAGACCAAACAGTTAGGGCCTTAGAAGTCAAAGCATAAAATACAAAATAAATAGAACAGTTTTTCCATCGCAGAAAACGAATAATTGCAACCAGTGTGAAAGTTATGGTCATTTCTATATTCCGAGCAACCTAGGCTTCACTCTAGAGCGTTGCTCTACCAGGTCGAATAGTTAGGGCCTAAGAAGTGAACGCCAGAAGCATAAAATACAATATAAGTACAACAGTTTTTCCATCGTATAAAACGAATAATTGCAACCAGTGTGAAAGTAATGATCATTTCCACATTCCGAGCAACCTAGGCTTCACTCTAGGGCGTTGCTCCAGCAGATTGAATAGTTAGGGCCTTAGAAGTCAACGCCTGAAGCATAAAATGCAATAAAAATACAACAGTTTTTCCATCGTATAACAGGATTAATTGCAACCAGTTTGAAAGTGATGGTCATTTCTACGTTCCGGGCAACCTAGGCATCACTCTAGGGCGTTGCTCCACTAGATCGAATAGCTAGGGCCTTAGAAGTCAACGCCAGAGGCATATAATACAATATAAATACAACAGCTTTTCCATCGTAAAAAACGAATAATTGCAAACAGTGTGAAAGTAATTGTCATTTCTTCGTTCCGGGCAACCTAGGCTTCACTCTAGGGCGTTGCTCCACCAGATGAAACAGTTAGGGCCTTAGAAGTCAACGCCCGAAGCATAAAATACAAAATAAAAAGAACAGTTTTTCCATTGTATAAAACGAATAATTGCTACCAGTGTAAATGTTATGGTCATTTCTACGTTCCGGGCAACCTAGGCTTCACCCTAGGGCGTTGTTCCACCAGATCGAATAGTTAGGGCCTAAGAAGTGAACGCCAGAAGCATTAAATACAATAAAAATACAACAGTTTTTCCATCGTATAACAGGATTAATTGCAACCAGTTTGAAAGTGATGGTCACTTCTACGTTCCGGGCATCCTAGGCTTCACTCTAGGGCGTTGCTACACTAGATCGAATAGCTAGGGCCTTAGAAGTCAACGCCAGAGTCATAAAATACAATATAAATACAACAGCTTTTCCATCGTAAAGAACGTATAATTGTAACCAGTGTGAAAGTTATGGTTATTTCTACATTCCGAGCAACCTAGGCTTCACTCTAGGGCGTTGCTCTACCAGGTCGAATAGTTAGGGCCTAAGAAGTGAACGCCAGAAGCATAAAATACAATATAAATACAACATTTTTTCCATCGTATAAAACGAATAATTGAAACCAGTGTGAAAGTAATGATCATTTCTACATTCCGAGCAACCTAGGCTTCACTCTAGGGCGTTGCTCCAACAGATTGAATAGTTAGGGCCTTAGAAGTCAACGCCCGAAGCATAAAATGCAATAAAAATACAACAGTTTTTCCATCGTATAACAGGATTAATTGCAACCAGTTTGAAAGTGATGGTCATTTCTACGTTCCGGGCAACCTAGGCTTCACTCTAGGGCGTTGCTCCACTAGATCGAATAGCTAGGGCCTTAGAAGTCAACGCCAGAGGCATATAATACATTATAAATACAACAGCTTTTCCATCGTAAAAAACGAATAATTGCAAACAGTGTGAAAGTAATTGTCATTTCTTCGTTCCGGGCAACCTAGGCTTCACTCTAGGGCGTTGCTCCACCAGATCGAATAGTTAGGTCCTTAGAAGTCAACGCCAGAAGCATAAAATACGATATAAATACAGCAGCTTCTCCATCGTATAAAAGGAATAATTGCAAACAGTGTGAAAGTAATGGTCATTTATACGTTCCGGGCAACCTAGGCTTCACTCTACGGCGTTGTTCAACCAGATCGAATAGTTAGGGCCTAAGAAGTCAACACCAGAAGAATAAAATACAAAATAAATACAACAGCCTTTACACCGTATAAAACGAATAATTGCAACCTGTGTGAAGGTTATGGTCATATCTACGTTCCGGGCAACCTAGGCTTCACTGTAGGGCGTTGCTCCACAAGATCGAAGTGTTAGGGCCTAAGAAGTCAACGCCAGAAGCATAAAATACAATAGAAATACATCAGATTTTCCATTGTATAAAACGAATAATTGCAACCATTATGAAACTTATGGTCATTTCTACGTTCCCGGCAACCTAGGCTTCACCCTAGGGCGTTGTTCCACCAGATCGAATAGTTAGGACCTAAGAAGTGAACGCCAGAAGCATAAAATGCAATAAAAATACAACAGTTTTTCCATCGTATAAAAGGATTAATTGCAACCAGTTTGATAGTGAGGGTCATTTCTACGTTCCGGGCAACCTAGGCTTCACTCTAGGGCGTTACTCCACTAGATCGAATACTTAGGGCCATAGAAGTCAACGCCAGAAGCATAAAATACGATATAAATACAACAGCTTTTCAATCGTATAAAAGGAATAATTGCAACCAGTTTGAAAGTGATGGTCGCTTCTACGTTCCGGGCAACCTAGGCTTCACTCTAGGGCGTTGCTACACTAGATCGAATAGCTAGGGCCTTAGAAGTCAACGCCAGAGTCATAAAATACAATATAAATACAACAGCTTTTCCATCGTAAAGAACGTATAATTGCAACCAGTGTTAAAGTTATGGTTATTTCTACATTCCGAGCAACCTAGGCTTCACTCTAGGGCGTTGCTCTACCAGGTCGAATAGTTAGGGCCTAAGAAGTGAACGCCAGAAGCATAAAATACAATATAAATACAACAGTTTTTCCATCGTATAAAACGAATAATTGAAACCAGTGTGAAAGTAATGATCATTTCTACATTCCGAGCAACCTAGGCTTCACTCTAGGGCGTTGCTCCAACAGATTGAATAGTTAGGGCCTTAGAAGTCAACGCCCGAAGCATAAAATGCAATAAAAATACAACAGTTTTTCCATCGTATAACAGGATTAATTGCAACCAGTTTGAAAGTGATGGTCATTTCTACGTTCCGGGCAACCTAGGCTTCACTCTAGGGCGTTGCTCCACTAGATCGAATAGCTAGGGCCTTAGAAGTCAACGCCAGAGGCATATAATACATTATAAATACAACAGCTTTTCCATCGTAAAAAACGAATAATTGCAAACAGTGTGAAAGTAATTGTCATTTCTTCGTTCCGGGCAACCTAGGCTACACTCTAGGGCGTTGCTCCACCGGATCAAACAGTTAGGGCCTTAGAAGTCAACGCCCGTAGCATAAAATACAAAATAAAAAGAACAGTTTTTCCATTGTATAAAACGAATAATTGCTACCAGTGTAAATGTTATGGTCATTTCTACGTTCCGGGCAACCTAGGCTTCACCCTAGGTCGTTGTTCCACCAGATCGAATAGTTAGGGCCCAAGAAGTGAACGCCAGAAGCATAAAATACAATATAAATACAACAGTTTTTCCATCGTATAAAACGAATAATTGCAACCAGTGTGAAAGTTATGGTCATTTCTACATTCCCAGCAACCTAGGCTTCACTCTAGGGCGTTGCTCCACCAGATCGAATAGTTAGGTCCTTAGAAGTCAACGCCAGAAGCATAAAATACGATATAAATACAGCAGCTTCTCCATCGTATAAAAGGAATAATTGCAAACAGTGTGAAAGTAATGGTCATTTATACGTTCCGGGCAACCTAGGCTTCACTCTACGGCGTTGTTCCACCAGATCGAATAGTTAGGGCCTAAGAAGTCAACACCAGAAGAATAAAATACAAAATAAATACAACAGCCTTTACACCGTATAAAACGAATAATTGCAACCTGTGTGAAGGTTATGTTCATATCTACGTTCCGGGCAACCTAGGCTTCACTGTAGGGCGTTGCTCCACAAGATCGAAGTGTTAGGGCCTAAGAAGTCAACGCCAGAAGCATAAAATACAATAGAAATACAACAGATTTTCCATTGTATAAAACGAATTATTGCAACCATTATGAAACTTATGGTCATTTCTACGTTCCGGGCAACCTAGGCTTCACCCTAGGGCGTTGTTCCACCAGATCGAATAGTTAGGGCCTAAGAAGTCAACAACAGAAGAATAATATACAAAATAAATACAACAGCCTTTACACCGTATAAAACGAATAATTGCAACCTGTGTGAAGGTTATGGTCATATCTACGTTCCGGGCAACCTAGGCTTCACTGTAGGGCGTTGCTCCACAAGATCGAAGTGTTAGGGCCTAAGAAGTCAACGCCAGAAGCATAAAATACAATAGAAATACATCAGATTTTCCATTGTATAAAACGAATAATTGCAACCATTATGAAACTTATGGTCATTTCTACGTTCCCGGCAACCTAGGCTTCACCCTAGGGCGTTGTTCCACCAGATCGAATAGTTAGGACCTAAGAAGTGAACGCCAGAAGCATAAAATGCAATAAAAATACAACAGTTTTTCCATCGTATAAAAGGATTAATTGCAACCAGTTTGATAGTGAGGGTCATTTCAACGTTCCGGGCAAGCTAGGCTTCACTCTAGGGCGTTGCTCCACTAGATCGAATAGCTAGGGCCTTAGAAGTCAACGCCAGAAGCATAAAATACGATATAAATACAACAGCTTTTCCATCGTATAAAAGGAGTAATTGCAACCAGTTTGAAAGCGATGGTCATTTCTACGTTCCGGGCAACCTAGGCTTCACTCTAGGGCGTTACTCCACTAGATCGAATAGTTAGGGCCTAAGAAGTGAACGCCAGAAGCATAAAATGCCATATAAATACAACAGTTTTTCCATCGTATAAAACGAATAATTGCAACCAGTGTGAAAGTAATGATCATTTCCACATTCCGAGCAACCTAGGCTTCACTCTAGGGCGTTGCTCCAGCAGATTGAATAGTTAGGGCCTTAGAAGTCAACGCCTGAAGCATAAAGTGCAATAAAAATACAACAGTTTTTCCATCGTATAACAGGATTAATTGCAACCAGTTTGAAAGTGATGGTCACTTCTACGTTCCGGGCAACCTAGGCTTCACTCTAGGGCGTTGCTACACTAGATCGAATAGCTAGGGCCTTAGAAGTCAACGCCAGAGTCATAATATACAAAATAAATACAACAGCCTTTACACCGTATAAAACGAATAATTGCAACCTGTGTGAAGGTTATGGTCATATCTACGTTCCGGGCAACCTAGGCTTCACTGTAGGGCGTTGCTCCACAAGATCGAAGTGTTAGGGCCTAAGAAGTCAACGCCAGAAGCATAAAATACAATAGAAATACATCAGATTTTCCATTGTATAAAACGAATAATTGCAACCATTATGAAACTTATGGTCATTTCTACGTTCCCGGCAACCTAGGCTTCACCCTAGGGCGTTGTTCCACCAGATCGAATAGTTAGGACCTAAGAAGTGAACGCCAGAAGCATAAAATGCAATAAAAATACAACAGTTTTTCCATCGTATAAAAGGATTAATTGCAACCAGTTTGATAGTGAGGGTCATTTCAACGTTCCGGGCAAGCTAGGCTTCACTCTAGGGCGTTGCTCCACTAGATCGAATAGCTAGGGCCTTAGAAGTCAACGCCAGAAGCATAAAATACGATATAAATACAACAGCTTTTCAATCGTATAAAAGGAATAATTGCAAACAGTGTGAAAGTAATGGTCATTTCTACGTTCCGGGCAACACAGGCTTCACCCTAGGGCGTTGCTCCACCAGATTAAACAGTTAGGGCCTTTGAAGTCAACGCCCGAAGCATAAAATACAATAAAAATACAACAGTTTTTCCATCGTATAACAGGATTAATTGCAACCAGTTTGAAAGTGATGGTCACTTCTACGTTCCGGGCAACCTAGGCTTCACTCTAGGGCGTTGCTACACTAGATCGAATAGCTAGGGCCTTAGAAGTCAACGCCAGAGTCATAAAATACAATATAAATACAACAGCTTTTCCATCGTAAAGAACGTATAATTGCAACCAGTGTGAAAGTTATGGTTATTTCTACATTCCGAGCAACCTAGGCTTCACTCTAGGGCGTTGCTCTACCAGGTCGAATAGTTAGGGCCTAAGAAGTGAACGCCAGAAGCATAAAATGCCATATAAATACAACAGTTTTTCCATCGTATAAAACGAATAATTGCAACCAGTGTGAAAGTAATGATCATTTCCACATTCCGAGCAACCTAGGCTTCACTCTAGGGCGTTGCTCCAGCAGATTGAATAGTTAGGGCCTTAGAAGTCAACGCCTGAAGCATAAAGTGCAATAAAAATACAACAGTTTTTCCATCGTATAACAGGATTAATTGCAACCAGTTTGAAAGTGATGGTCATTTCTACGTTCCGGGCAACCTAGGCATCACTCTAGGGCGTTGCTCCACTAGATTCGAATAGCTAGGGCCTTAGAAGTCAACGCCAGAGGCATATAATACAATATAAATACAACAGCTTTTCCATCGTAAAAAACGAATAATTGCAAACAGTGTGAAAGTAATTGTCATTTCTTCGTTCCGGGCAACCTAGGCTTCACTCTAGGGCGTTGCTCCACCAGATGAAACAGTTAGGGCCTTAGAAGTCAACGCCCGAAGCATAAAATACAAAATAAAAAGAACAGTTTTTCCATTGTATAAAACGAATAATTGCTACCAGTGTAAATGTTATGGTCATTTCTACGTTCCGGGCAACCTAGGCTTCACCCTAGGGCGTTGTTCCACCAGATCGAATAGTTAGGGCCTAAGAAGTGAACGCCAGAAGCATTAAATACAACAAAAATACAACAGTTTTTCCATCGTATAACAGGATTAATTGCAACCAGTTTGAAAGTGATGGTCACTTCTACGTTCCGGGCATCCTAGGCTTCACTCTAGGGCGTTGCTACACTAGATCGAATAGCTAGGGCCTTAGAAGTCAACGCCAGAGTCATAAAATACAATATAAATACAACAGCTTTTCCATCGTAAAGAACGTATAATTGCAACCAGTGTGAAAGTTATGGTTATTTCTACATTCCGAGCAACCTAGGCTTCACTCTAGGGCGTTGCTCCAGCAGATTGAATAGTTAGGGCCTTAGAAGTCAACGCCCGAAGCATAAAATGCAATAAAAATACAACAGTTTTTCCATCGTATAACAGGATTAATTGCAACCAGTTTGAAAGTGATGGTCATTTCTACGTTCCGGGCAACCTAGGCTTCACTCTAGGGCGTTGCTCCACTAGATCGAATAGCTAGGGCCTTAGAAGTCAACGCCAGAAGCATAAAATACGATATAAATACAGCAGCTTTTCCATCGTATAAAAGCAATAATTGCAAACAGTGTGCAAGTAATGGTCATTTATACGTTCCGGGCAACCTAGGCTTCACTCTACGGCGTTGTTCCACCAGATCGAATAGTTAGGGCCTAAGAAGTCAACACCAGAAGAATAAAATACAAAATAAATACAACAGCCTTTACACCGTATAAAACGAATAATTGCAACCAGTGTGAAGGTTATGGTCATATCTACGTTCCGGGCAACCTAGGCTTCACTGTAGGGCGTTGCTCCACAAGATCCAAGTGTTAGGGCCTAAGAAGTCAACGCCAGAAGCATAAAATACAATAGAAATACAACAGATTTTCCATTGTATAAAACGAATAATAGCAACCATTATGAAACTTATGGCCATTTCTACGTTCCGGGCAACCTAGGCTTCACCCTAGGGCGTTGTTCCACCAGATCGAATAGTTAGGGCCTAAGAAGTGAACGCCAGAAGCATAAAATGCAATAAAAATACAACAGTTTTTCCATCGTATAAAAGGATTAATTGCAACCAGTTTGATAGTGAAGGTCATTTCTACGTTCCGGGCAACCTAGGCTTCACTCTAGGGCGTTGCTTGACTAGATCGAATAGCTAGGGCCTTAGCAGTCAACGCCAGAAGCATAAAATACGATATAAATACAACAGCTTTTCCATCGTATAAAAGGAGTAATTGCTACCAGTGTAAAAGTTATGGTCATTTCTACGTTCCGGGCAACCTAGGCTTCACTCTAGGGCGTTGCTCCACCAGATCAAACAGTTAGGTCCTTAGAAGTCAACGCCCGAAGCATAAAATACAAAATAAATAGAACAGTTTTTCCATTGTATAAAACGAATAATTGCTACCAGTGTAAAAGTTATGGTCATTTCTACGTTCCGGGCAACCTAGGCTTCACCCTAGGGCGTTGTTCCACCAGATCGAATAGTCAGGGCCTAAGAAGTGAACGCCAGAAGCATAAAATGCAATAAAAATACAACAGTCTTTCCATTCTATAACAGGAATAATTGCAACCCGTGTGAAAGCGATGGTCATTTGTACGTTCCAGGGAACCTAGGCTTCACTGTAGGGCGTTGCTCCACAAGATCGAATGTTAGGGCCAAAGAAGTCAACGCCCGAAGCATAAAATACAAAATAAATAGAACAGTTTTTCCATTGTATAAAACGAATAATTGCTACCAGTGTAAAAGTTATGGTCATTTCTACGTTCCGGGCAACCTAGGCTTCATCCTAGGGCATTGTTCCATCAGATCGAACAGTTAGGCCCTAAGAAGTGAACGCCAGAAGCATAAAATACAATATAAATACAACAGTTTTTCCATCGTAGAAAACGAATAATTGCAACCAGTGTGAAAGTTATGGTCATTTGTATATTCCGAGCAACCTAGGCTTCACTCTAGGGCGGCGCTCCGCCATATCGAATAGCTACGGCCTTAGAAGCCTACGCCTGAAGCATAAAATACAATAAAAATACAACGGTCTTTTCATCGTATAACAGGAATAATTGCAACAAGCGTGAAAGTAATGATCATTTCGGCGTTTCGGGCATCCTAGACTTAACTCTGAGGCATTGCTCCACCAGATCGAATAGTTAGGGCCTAAGAAGTCAACGCCAGAAGCATAAAATACAATATAAATACAACAGTTTTTCCATTGTATAAAACGAACAATTGCTACCAGTGTAAAAGTTATGGTCATTTCGACGTTCCGGGCAACCTAGGCTTCACCCTGGGGCGTTGTTCCACCAGATCGAATAATTAGGGCCTAAGATGTGAACGCCAGAAGCATAAAATACAATATAAATACAACAGTTTTTCCATCGTATAAAACGAATAATTGCTACCAGTGTGAAAGTTATGGTCATTTCTACTTTCCGAGCAACCTAGGCTTCACTCTAGGGCGTTGCTCCACCAGATCGAATAGTTAGGGCCTTAGAAGTCAACGCCCGAAGCTTAAAGTACGATATAAATACAGCAGCTTCTCCATCGTATAAAAGGAATAATTGCAAACAGTGTGAAAGTAATGGTCATTTATACGTTCCGGGCAACCTAGGCTTCACTCTACGGCGTTGTTCCACCAGATCGAATAGTTAGGGCCTAAGAAGTCAACACCAGAAGAATAAAATACAAAATAAATACAACAGCCTTTACACCGTATAAAACGAATAATTGCAACCAATGTGAAGGTTATGGTCATATCTACGTTCCGGGCAACCTAGCCTTCACTGTAGGGCGTTGCTCCACAAGATCGAAGTGTTAGGGCCTAAGAAGTCAACGCCAGAAGCATAAAATACAATAGAAATACAACAGATTTTCCATTGTATAAAACGAATAATTGCAACCATTATGAAACTTATGGCCATTTCTACGTTCCGGGCAACCTAGGCTTCACTCTACGGCGTTGTTCCACCAGATCGAATAGTTAGGGCCTAAGAAGTCAACACCAGAAGAATAAAATACAAAATAAATACAACAGCCTTTACACCGTATAAAACGAATAATTGCAACCTGTGTGAAGGTTATGGTCATATCTACGTTCCGGGCAACCTAGGCTTCACTGTATGGCGTTGCTCCACAAGATCGAAGTGTTAGGGCCTAAGAAGTCAACGCCAGAAGCATAAAATACAATAGAAATACATCAGATTTTCCATTGTATAAAACGAATAATTGCAACCATTATGAAACTTATGGTCATTTCTACGTTCCCGGCAACCTAGGCTTCACCCTAGGGCGTTGTTCCACCAGATCGAATAGTTAGGACCTAAGAAGTGAACGCCAGAAGCATAAAATGCAATAAAAATACAACAGTTTTTCCATCGTATAAAAGGATTAATTGCAACCAGTTTCATAGTGAGGGTCATTTCTACGTTCCGGGCAACCTAGGCTTCACTCTAGGGCGTTACTCCACTAGATCGAATACTTAGGGCCATAGAAGTCAACGCCAGAAGCATAAAATACGATATAAATACAACAGCTTTTCAATCGTATAAAAGGAATAATTGCAACCAGTTTGAAAGTGATGGTCGCTTCTACGTTCCGGGCAACCTAGGCTTCACTCTAGGGCGTTGCTACACTAGATCGAATAGCTAGGGCCTTAGAAGTCAATGCCAGAGTCATAAAATACAATATAAATACAACAGCTTTTCCATCGTAAAGAACGTATAATTGCAACCAGTGTTAAAGTTATGGTTATTTCTACATTCCGAGCAACCTAGGCTTCACTCTAGGGCGTTGCTCTACCAGGTCGAATAGTTAGGGCCTAAGAAGTGAACGCCAGAAGCATAAAATACAATATAAATACAACAGTTTTTCCATCGTATAAAACGAATAATTGAAACCAGTGTGAAAGTAATGATCATTTCTACATTCCGAGCAACCTAGGCTTCACTCTAGGGCGTTGCTCCAACAGATTGAATAGTTAGGGCCTTAGAAGTCAACGCCCGAAGCATAAAATGCAATAAAAATACAACAGTTTTTCCATCGTATAACAGGATTAATTGCAACCAGTTTGAAAGTGATGGTCATTTCTACGTTCCGGGCAACCTAGGCTTCACTCTAGGGCGTTGCTCCACTAGATCGAATAGCTAGGGCCTTAGAAGTCAACGCCAGAGGCATATAATACATTATAAATACAACAGCTTTTCCATCGTAAAAAACGAATAATTGCAAGCAGTGTGAAAGTAATTGTCATTTCTTCGTTCCGGGCAACCTAGGCTACACTCTAGGGCGTTGCTCCACCGGATCAAACAGTTAGGGCCTTAGAAGTCAACGCCCGTAGCATAAAATACAAAATAAAAAGAACAGTTTTTCCATTGTATAAAACGAATAATTGCTACCAGTGTAAATGTTATGGTCATTTCTACGTTCCGGGCAACCTAGGCTTCACCCTAGATCGTTGTTCCACCAGATCGAATAGTTAGGGCCCAAGAAGTGAACGCCAGAAGCATAAAATACAATATAAATACAACAGTTTTTCCATCGTATAAAACGAATAATTGCAACCAGTGTGAAAGTTATGGTCATTTCTACATTCCCAGCAACCTAGGCTTCACTCTAGGGCGTTGCTCCACCAGATCGAATAGTTAGGTCCTTAGAAGTCAACGCCAGAAGCATAAAATACGATATAAATACAGCAGCTTCTCCATCGTATAAAAGGAATAATTGCAAACAGTGTGAAAGTAATGGTCATTTATACGTTCCGGGCAACCTAGGCTTCACTCTACGGCGTTGTTCCACCAGATCGAATAGTTAGGGCCTAAGAAGTCAACACCAGAAGAATAAAATACAAAATAAATACAACAGCCTTTACACCGTATAAAACGAATAATTGCAACCTGTGTGAAGGTTATGTTCATATCTACGTTCCGGGCAACCTAGGCTTCACTGTAGGGCGTTGCTCCACAAGATCGAAGTGTTAGGGCCTAAGAAGTCAACGCCAGAAGCATAAAATACAATAGAAATACAACAGATTTTCCATTGTATAAAACGAATTATTGCAACCATTATGAAACTTATGGTCATTTCTACGTTCCGGGCAACCTAGGCTTCACCCTAGGGCGTTGTTCCACCAGATCGAATAGTTAGGGCCTAAGAAGTCAACACCAGAAGAATAAAATACAAAATAAATACAACAGCCTTTACACCGTATAAAACGAATAATTGCAACCTGTGTGAAGGTTATGGTCATATCTACGTTCCGGGCAACCTAGGCTTCACTGTAGGGCGTTGCTCCACAAGATCGAAGTGTTAGGGCCTAAGAAGTCAACGCCCGAAGCATAAAATACAAAATAAATAGAACAGTTTTTCCATTGTATAAAACGAATAATTGCTACCAGTGTAAAAGTTATGGTCATTTCTACGTTCCGGGCAACCTAGGCTTCACCCTAGGGCGTTGTTCCACCAGATCGAATAGTTAGGGCCTAAGAAGTGAACGCCAGAAGCATAAAATGCAATAAAAATACAACAGTTTTTCCATCGTATAAAAGGATTAATTGCAACCAGTTTGATAGTGAAGGTCATTTCTACGTTCCGGGCAACCTAGGCTTCACTCTAGGGCGTTGCTTGACTAGATCGAATAGCTAGGGCCTTAGAAGTCAACGCCAGAAGCATAAAATACGATATAAATACAACAGCTTTTCCATCGTATAAAAGGAGTAATTGCTACCAGTGTAAAAGTTATGGTCATTTCTACGTTCCAGGCAACCTAGGCTTCACTCTAGGGCGTTGCTCCACCAGATCAAACAGTTAGGTCCTTAGAAGTCAACGCCCGAAGCATAAAATACAAAATAAATAGAACAGTTTTTCCATTGTATAAAACGAATAATTGCTACCAGTGTAAAAGTTATGGTCATTTCTACGTTCCGGGCAACCTAGGCTTCACCCTAGGGCGTTGTTCCACCAGATCGAATAGTCAGGGCCTAAGAAGTGAACGCCAGAAGCATAAAATGCAATAAAAATACAACAGTCTTTCCATTCTATAACAGGAATAATTGCAACCCGTGTGAAAGCGATGGTCATTTGTACGTTCCAGGGAACCTAGGCTTCACTCTAGGGCGTTGCTCCACCAGATCAAACAGTTAGGGCCTAAGAAGTGAACGCCAGAAGCATAAAATACAATATAAATACAACAGCTTTTCCATCGTATAAAACGAATAATTGCTACCAGTGTAAAAGTTATGGTCATTTCTACGTTCCGGGCAACCTAGGCTTCACTCTAGGGCGGTGCTCCACCATATCGAATAGTTACGGCCTTAGAAGCCTACGCCTGAAGCATAAAATACAATAAAAATACAACGGTCTTTTCATCGTATAACAGGAATAATTGCAACAAGCGTGAAAGTAATGATCATTTCGGCGTTTCGGGCATCCTAGACTTAACTCTGAGGCATTGCTCCACCAGATCGAATAGTTAGGGCCTAAGAAGTCAACGCCAGAAGCATAAAATACCATATAAATACAACAGTTTTTCCATTGTATCAAACGAATAATTGCTACCAGTGTAAAAGTTATGGTCATTTCTACGTTCCGGTCAACCTAGGCTTCACCCTAGGGCGTTGTTCCACCAGATTGAATAGTTAGGGCCTAAGAAGTGAACGCCAGAAGCATAAAATACAATATAAATACAACAGTTTTTCCATCGTATAAAACGAATAATTGCAACCAGTGTGAAAGTTATGGTCATTTCTACATTCCGAGCAACCTAGGCTTCACTCTAGGGCGTTGTTCCACCAGATCGAATAATTAGGGCCTAAGATGTGAACGCCAGAAGCATAAAATACAATATAAATACAACAGTTTTTCCATCGTATAAAACGAATAATTGCTACCAGTGTGAAAGTTATGGTCATTTCTACTTTCCGAGCAACCTAGGCTTCACTCTAGGGCGTTGCTCCACCAGATCGAATAGTTAGGGCCTTAGAAGTCAACGCCCGAAGCTTAAAGTACGATATAAATACAGCAGCTTCTCCATCGTATAAAAGGAATAATTGCAAACAGTGTGAAAGTAATGGTCATTTATACGTTCCGGGCAACCTAGGCTTCACTCTACGGCGTTGTTCCACCAGATCGAATAGTTAGGGCCTAAGAAGTCAACACCAGAAGAATAAAATACAAAATAAATACAACAGCCTTTACACCGTATAAAACGAATAATTGCAACCAGTGTGAAGGTTATGGTCATATCTACGTTCCGGGCAACCTAGGCTTCACTGTAGGGCGTTGCTCCACAAGATCGAAGTGTTAGGGCCTAAGAAGTCAACGCCAGAAGCATAAAATACAATAGAAATACAACAGATTTTCCATTGTATAAAACGAATAATTGCAACCATTATGAAACTTATGGCCATTTCTACGTTCCGGGCAACCTAGGCTTCACCCTAGGGCGTTGTTCCACCAGATCGAATAGTTAGGGCCTAAGAAGTGAACGCCAGGAGCATAAAATGCAATAAAAATACAACAGTTTTTCCATCGTATAAAAGGATTAATTGCAACCAGTTTGATAGTGAAGGTCATTTCTACGTTCCGGGCAACCTAGGCTTCACTCTAGGGCGTTGCTTGACTAGATCGAATAGCTAGGGCCTTAGCAGTCAACGCCAGAAGCATAAAATACGATATAAATACAACAGCTTTTCCATCGTATAAAAGGAGTAATTGCTACCAGTGTAAAAGTTATGGTCATTTCTACGTTCCGGGCAACCTAGGCTTCACTCTAGGGCGTTGCTCCACCAGATCAAACAGTTAGGTCCTTAGAAGTCAACGCCCGAAGCATAAAATACAAAATAAATAGAACAGTTTTTCCATTGTATAAAACGAATAATTGCTACCAGTGTAAAAGTTATGGTCATTTCTACGTTCCGGGCAACCTAGGCTTCACCCTAGGGCGTTGTTCCACCAGATCGAATAGTCAGGGCCTAAGAAGTGAACGCCAGAAGCATAAAATGCAATAAAAATACAACAGTCTTTCCATTCTATAACAGGAATAATTGCAACCCGTGTGAAAGCGATGGTCATTTGTACGTTCCAGGGAACCTAGGCTTCACTGTAGGGCGTTGCTCCACAAGATCGAATGTTAGGGCCAAAGAAGTCAACGCCCGAAGCATAAAATACAAAATAAATAGAACAGTTTTTCCATTGTATAAAACGAATAATTGCTACCAGTGTAAAAGTTATGGTCATTTCTACGTTCCGGGCAACCTAGGCTTCATCCTAGGGCATTGTTCCATCAGATCGAACAGTTAGGCCCTAAGAAGTGAACGCCAGAAGCATAAAATACAATATAAATACAACAGTTTTTCCATCGTAGAAAACGAATAATTGCAACCAGTGTGAAAGTTATGGTCATTTGTATATTCCGAGCAACCTAGGCTTCACTCTAGGGCGGCGCTCCGCCATATCGAATAGCTACGGCCTTAGAAGCCTACGCCTGAAGCATAAAATACAATAAAAATACAACGGTCTTTTCATCGTATAACAGGAATAATTGCAACAAGCGTGAAAGTAATGATCATTTCGGCGTTTCGGGCATCCTAGACTTAACTCTGAGGCATTGCTCCACCAGATCGAATAGTTAGGGCCTAAGAAGTCAACGCCAGAAGCATAAAATACAATATAAATACAACAGTTTTTCCATTGTATAAAACGAACAATTGCTACCAGTGTAAAAGTTATGGTCATTTCGACGTTCCGGGCAACCTAGGCTTCACCCTGGGGCGTTGTTCCACCAGATCGAATAATTAGGGCCTAAGATGTGAACGCCAGAAGCATAAAATACAATATAAATACAACAGTTTTTCCATCGTATAAAACGAATAATTGCTACCAGTGTGAAAGTTATGGTCATTTCTACTTTCCGAGCAACCTAGGCTTCACTCTAGGGCGTTGCTCCACCAGATCGAATAGTTAGGGCCTTAGAAGTCAACGCCCGAAGCTTAAAGTACGATATAAATACAGCAGCTTCTCCATCGTATAAAAGGAATAATTGCAAACAGTGTGAAAGTAATGGTCATTTATACGTTCCGGGCAACCTAGGCTTCACTCTACGGCGTTGTTCCACCAGATCGAATAGTTAGGGCCTAAGAAGTCAACACCAGAAGAATAAAATACAAAATAAATACAACAGCCTTTACACCGTATAAAACGAATAATTGCAACCAGTGTGAAGGTTATGGTCATATCTACGTTCCGGGCAACCTAGCCTTCACTGTAGGGCGTTGCTCCACAAGATCGAAGTGTTAGGGCCTAAGAAGTCAACGCCAGAAGCATAAAATACAATAGAAATACAACAGATTTTCCATTGTATAAAACGAATAATTGCAACCATTATGAAACTTATGGCCATTTCTACGTTCCGGGCAACCTAGGCTTCACTCTACGGCGTTGTTCCACCAGATCGAATAGTTAGGGCCTAAGAAGTCAACACCAGAAGAATAAAATACAAAATAAATACAACAGCCTTTACACCGTATAAAACGAATAATTGCAACCTGTGTGAAGGTTATGGTCATATCTACGTTCCGGGCAACCTAGGCTTCACTGTATGGCGTTGCTCCACAAGATCGAAGTGTTAGGGCCTAAGAAGTCAACGCCAGAAGCATAAAATACAATAGAAATACATCAGATTTTCCATTGTATAAAACGAATAATTGCAACCATTATGAAACTTATGGTCATTTCTACGTTCCCGGCAACCTAGGCTTCACCCTAGGGCGTTGTTCCACCAGATCGAATAGTTAGGACCTAAGAAGTGAACGCCAGAAGCATAAAATGCAATAAAAATACAACAGTTTTTCCATCGTATAAAAGGATTAATTGCAACCAGTTTCATAGTGAGGGTCATTTCTACGTTCCGGGCAACCTAGGCTTCACTCTAGGGCGTTACTCCACTAGATCGAATACTTAGGGCCATAGAAGTCAACGCCAGAAGCATAAAATACGATATAAATACAACAGCTTTTCAATCGTATAAAAGGAATAATTGCAACCAGTTTGAAAGTGATGGTCGCTTCTACGTTCCGGGCAACCTAGGCTTCACTCTAGGGCGTTGCTACACTAGATCGAATAGCTAGGGCCTTAGAAGTCAATGCCAGAGTCATAAAATACAATATAAATACAACAGCTTTTCCATCGTAAAGAACGTATAATTGCAACCAGTGTTAAAGTTATGGTTATTTCTACATTCCGAGCAACCTAGGCTTCACTCTAGGGCGTTGCTCTACCAGGTCGAATAGTTAGGGCCTAAGAAGTGAACGCCAGAAGCATAAAATACAATATAAATACAACAGTTTTTCCATCGTATAAAACGAATAATTGAAACCAGTGCGAAAGTAATGATCATTTCTACATTCCGAGCAACCTAGGCTTCACTCTAGGGCGTTGCTCCAACAGATTGAATAGTTAGGGCCTTAGAAGTCAACGCCCGAAGCATAAAATGCAATAAAAATACAACAGTTTTTCCATCGTATAACAGGATTAATTGCAACCAGTTTGAAAGTGATGGTCATTTCTACGTTCCGGGCAACCTAGGCTTCACTCTAGGGCGTTGCTCCACTAGATCGAATAGCTAGGGCCTTAGAAGTCAACGCCAGAGGCATATAATACATTATAAATACAACAGCTTTTCCATCGTAAAAAACGAATAATTGCAAGCAGTGTGAAAGTAATTGTCATTTCTTCGTTCCGGGCAACCTAGGCTACACTCTAGGGCGTTGCTCCACCGGATCAAACAGTTAGGGCCTTAGAAGTCAACGCCCGTAGCATAAAATACAAAATAAAAAGAACAGTTTTTCCATTGTATAAAACGAATAATTGCTACCAGTGTAAATGTTATGGTCATTTCTACGTTCCGGGCAACCTAGGCTTCACCCTAGATCGTTGTTCCACCAGATCGAATAGTTAGGGCCCAAGAAGTGAACGCCAGAAGCATAAAATACAATATAAATACAACAGTTTTTCCATCGTATAAAACGAATAATTGCAACCAGTGTGAAAGTTATGGTCATTTCTACATTCCCAGCAACCTAGGCTTCACTCTAGGGCGTTGCTCCACCAGATCGAATAGTTAGGTCCTTAGAAGTCAACGCCAGAAGCATAAAATACGATATAAATACAGCAGCTTCTCCATCGTATAAAAGGAATAATTGCAAACAGTGTGAAAGTAATGGTCATTTATACGTTCCGGGCAACCTAGGCTTCACTCTACGGCGTTGTTCCACCAGATCGAATAGTTAGGGCCTAAGAAGTCAACACCAGAAGAATAAAATACAAAATAAATACAACAGCCTTTACACCGTATAAAACGAATAATTGCAACCTGTGTGAAGGTTATGTTCATATCTACGTTCCGGGCAACCTAGGCTTCACTGTAGGGCGTTGCTCCACAAGATCGAAGTGTTAGGGCCTAAGAAGTCAACGCCAGAAGCATAAAATACAATAGAAATACAACAGATTTTCCATTGTATAAAACGAATTATTGCAACCATTATGAAACTTATGGTCATTTCTACGTTCCGGGCAACCTAGGCTTCACCCTAGGGCGTTGTTCCACCAGATCGAATAGTTAGGGCCTAAGAAGTCAACACCAGAAGAATAAAATACAAAATAAATACAACAGCCTTTACACCGTATAAAACGAATAATTGCAACCTGTGTGAAGGTTATGGTCATATCTACGTTCCGGGCAACCTAGGCTTCACTGTAGGGCGTTGCTCCACAAGATCGAAGTGTTAGGGCCTAAGAAGTCAACGCCCGAAGCATAAAATACAAAATAAATAGAACAGTTTTTCCATTGTATAAAACGAATAATTGCTACCAGTGTAAAAGTTATGGTCATTTCTACGTTCCGGGCAACCTAGGCTTCACCCTAGGGCGTTGTTCCACCAGATCGAATAGTTAGGGCCTAAGAAGTGAACGCCAGAAGCATAAAATGCAATAAAAATACAACAGTTTTTCCATCGTATAAAAGGATTAATTGCAACCAGTTTGATAGTGAAGGTCATTTCTACGTTCCGGGCAACCTAGGCTTCACTCTAGGGCGTTGCTTGACTAGATCGAATAGCTAGGGCCTTAGAAGTCAACGCCAGAAGCATAAAATACGATATAAATACAACAGCTTTTCCATCGTATAAAAGGAGTAATTGCTACCAGTGTAAAAGTTATGGTCATTTCTACGTTCCAGGCAACCTAGGCTTCACTCTAGGGCGTTGCTCCACCAGATCAAACAGTTAGGTCCTTAGAAGTCAACGCCCGAAGCATAAAATACAAAATAAATAGAACAGTTTTTCCATTGTATAAAACGAATAATTGCTACCAGTGTAAAAGTTATGGTCATTTCTACGTTCCGGGCAACCTAGGCTTCACCCTAGGGCGTTGTTCCACCAGATCGAATAGTCAGGGCCTAAGAAGTGAACGCCAGAAGCATAAAATGCAATAAAAATACAACAGTCTTTCCATTCTATAACAGGAATAATTGCAACCCGTGTGAAAGCGATGGTCATTTGTACGTTCCAGGGAACCTAGGCTTCACTCTAGGGCGTTGCTCCACCAGATCAAACAGTTAGGGCCTAAGAAGTGAACGCCAGAAGCATAAAATACAATATAAATACAACAGCTTTTCCATCGTATAAAACGAATAATTGCTACCAGTGTAAAAGTTATGGTCATTTCTACGTTCCGGGCAACCTAGGCTTCACTCTAGGGCGGTGCTCCACCATATCGAATAGTTACGGCCTTAGAAGCCTACGCCTGAAGCATAAAATACAATAAAAATACAACGGTCTTTTCATCGTATAACAGGAATAATTGCAACAAGCGTGAAAGTAATGATCATTTCGGCGTTTCGGGCATCCTAGACTTAACTCTGAGGCATTGCTCCACCAGATCGAATAGTTAGGGCCTAAGAAGTCAACGCCAGAAGCATAAAATACCATATAAATACAACAGTTTTTCCATTGTATCAAACGAATAATTGCTACCAGTGTAAAAGTTATGGTCATTTCTACGTTCCGGTCAACCTAGGCTTCACCCTAGGGCGTTGTTCCACCAGATTGAATAGTTAGGGCCTAAGAAGTGAACGCCAGAAGCATAAAATACAATATAAATACAACAGTTTTTCCATCGTATAAAACGAATAATTGCAACCAGTGTGAAAGTTATGGTCATTTCTACATTCCGAGCAACCTAGGCTTCACTCTAGGGCGTTGTTCCACCAGATCGAATAATTAGGGCCTAAGATGTGAACGCCAGAAGCATAAAATACAATATAAATACAACAGTTTTTCCATCGTATAAAACGAATAATTGCTACCAGTGTGAAAGTTATGGTCATTTCTACTTTCCGAGCAACCTAGGCTTCACTCTAGGGCGTTGCTCCACCAGATCGAATAGTTAGGGCCTTAGAAGTCAACGCCCGAAGCTTAAAGTACGATATAAATACAGCAGCTTCTCCATCGTATAAAAGGAATAATTGCAAACAGTGTGAAAGTAATGGTCATTTATACGTTCCGGGCAACCTAGGCTTCACTCTACGGCGTTGTTCCACCAGATCGAATAGTTAGGGCCTAAGAAGTCAACACCAGAAGAATAAAATACAAAATAAATACAACAGCCTTTACACCGTATAAAACGAATAATTGCAACCAGTGTGAAGGTTATGGTCATATCTACGTTCCGGGCAACCTAGGCTTCACTGTAGGGCGTTGCTCCACAAGATCGAAGTGTTAGGGCCTAAGAAGTCAACGCCAGAAGCATAAAATACAATAGAAATACAACAGATTTTCCATTGTATAAAACGAATAATTGCAACCATTATGAAACTTATGGCCATTTCTACGTTCCGGGCAACCTAGGCTTCACCCTAGGGCGTTGTTCCACCAGATCGAATAGTTAGGGCCTAAGAAGTGAACGCCAGGAGCATAAAATGCAATAAAAATACAACAGTTTTTCCATCGTATAAAAGGATTAATTGCAACCAGTTTGATAGTGAAGGTCATTTCTACGTTCCGGGCAACCTAGGCTTCACTCTAGGGCGTTGCTTGACTAGATCGAATAGCTAGGGCCTTAGCAGTCAACGCCAGAAGCATAAAATACGATATAAATACAACAGCTTTTCCATCGTATAAAAGGAGTAATTGCTACCAGTGTAAAAGTTATGGTCATTTCTACGTTCCGGGCAACCTAGGCTTCACTCTAGGGCGTTGCTCCACCAGATCAAACAGTTAGGTCCTTAGAAGTCAACGCCCGAAGCATAAAATACAAAATAAATAGAACAGTTTTTCCATTGTATAAAACGAATAATTGCTACCAGTGTAAAAGTTATGGTCATTTCTACGTTCCGGGCAACCTAGGCTTCACCCTAGGGCGTTGTTCCACCAGATCGAATAGTCAGGGCCTAAGAAGTGAACGCCAGAAGCATAAAATGCAATAAAAATACAACAGTCTTTCCATTCTATAACAGGAATAATTGCAACCCGTGTGAAAGCGATGGTCATTTGTACGTTCCAGGGAACCTAGGCTTCACTGTAGGGCGTTGCTCCACAAGATCGAATGTTAGGGCCAAAGAAGTCAACGCCCGAAGCATAAAATACAAAATAAATAGAACAGTTTTTCCATTGTATAAAACGAATAATTGCTACCAGTGTAAAAGTTATGGTCATTTCTACGTTCCGGGCAACCTAGGCTTCATCCTAGGGCATTGTTCCATCAGATCGAACAGTTAGGCCCTAAGAAGTGAACGCCAGAAGCATAAAATACAATATAAATACAACAGTTTTTCCATCGTAGAAAACGAATAATTGCAACCAGTGTGAAAGTTATGGTCATTTGTATATTCCGAGCAACCTAGGCTTCACTCTAGGGCGGCGCTCCGCCATATCGAATAGCTACGGCCTTAGAAGCCTACGCCTGAAGCATAAAATACAATAAAAATACAACGGTCTTTTCATCGTATAACAGGAATAATTGCAACAAGCGTGAAAGTAATGATCATTTCGGCGTTTCGGGCATCCTAGACTTAACTCTGAGGCATTGCTCCACCAGATCGAATAGTTAGGGCCTAAGAAGTCAACGCCAGAAGCATAAAATACAATATAAATACAACAGTTTTTCCATTGTATAAAACGAACAATTGCTACCAGTGTAAAAGTTATGGTCATTTCGACGTTCCGGGCAACCTAGGCTTCACCCTGGGGCGTTGTTCCACCAGATCGAATAATTAGGGCCTAAGATGTGAACGCCAGAAGCATAAAATACAATATAAATACAACAGTTTTTCCATCGTATAAAACGAATAATTGCTACCAGTGTGAAAGTTATGGTCATTTCTACTTTCCGAGCAACCTAGGCTTCACTCTAGGGCGTTGCTCCACCAGATCGAATAGTTAGGGCCTTAGAAGTCAACGCCCGAAGCTTAAAGTACGATATAAATACAGCAGCTTCTCCATCGTATAAAAGGAATAATTGCAAACAGTGTGAAAGTAATGGTCATTTATACGTTCCGGGCAACCTAGGCTTCACTCTACGGCGTTGTTCCACCAGATCGAATAGTTAGGGCCTAAGAAGTCAACACCAGAAGAATAAAATACAAAATAAATACAACAGCCTTTACACCGTATAAAACGAATAATTGCAACCAGTGTGAAGGTTATGGTCATATCTACGTTCCGGGCAACCTAGCCTTCACTGTAGGGCGTTGCTCCACAAGATCGAAGTGTTAGGGCCTAAGAAGTCAACGCCAGAAGCATAAAATACAATAGAAATACAACAGATTTTCCATTGTATAAAACGAATAATTGCAACCATTATGAAACTTATGGCCATTTCTACGTTCCGGGCAACCTAGGCTTCACTCTACGGCGTTGTTCCACCAGATCGAATAGTTAGGGCCTAAGAAGTCAACACCAGAAGAATAAAATACAAAATAAATACAACAGCCTTTACACCGTATAAAACGAATAATTGCAACCTGTGTGAAGGTTATGGTCATATCTACGTTCCGGGCAACCTAGGCTTCACTGTATGGCGTTGCTCCACAAGATCGAAGTGTTAGGGCCTAAGAAGTCAACGCCAGAAGCATAAAATACAATAGAAATACATCAGATTTTCCATTGTATAAAACGAATAATTGCAACCATTATGAAACTTATGGTCATTTCTACGTTCCCGGCAACCTAGGCTTCACCCTAGGGCGTTGTTCCACCAGATCGAATAGTTAGGACCTAAGAAGTGAACGCCAGAAGCATAAAATGCAATAAAAATACAACAGTTTTTCCATCGTATAAAAGGATTAATTGCAACCAGTTTCATAGTGAGGGTCATTTCTACGTTCCGGGCAACCTAGGCTTCACTCTAGGGCGTTACTCCACTAGATCGAATACTTAGGGCCATAGAAGTCAACGCCAGAAGCATAAAATACGATATAAATACAACAGCTTTTCAATCGTATAAAAGGAATAATTGCAACCAGTTTGAAAGTGATGGTCGCTTCTACGTTCCGGGCAACCTAGGCTTCACTCTAGGGCGTTGCTACACTAGATCGAATAGCTAGGGCCTTAGAAGTCAATGCCAGAGTCATAAAATACAATATAAATACAACAGCTTTTCCATCGTAAAGAACGTATAATTGCAACCAGTGTTAAAGTTATGGTTATTTCTACATTCCGAGCAACCTAGGCTTCACTCTAGGGCGTTGCTCTACCAGGTCGAATAGTTAGGGCCTAAGAAGTGAACGCCAGAAGCATAAAATACAATATAAATACAACAGTTTTTCCATCGTATAAAACGAATAATTGAAACCAGTGTGAAAGTAATGATCATTTCTACATTCCGAGCAACCTAGGCTTCACTCTAGGGCGTTGCTCCAACAGATTGAATAGTTAGGGCCTTAGAAGTCAACGCCCGAAGCATAAAATGCAATAAAAATACAACAGTTTTTCCATCGTATAACAGGATTAATTGCAACCAGTTTGAAAGTGATGGTCATTTCTACGTTCCGGGCAACCTAGGCTTCACTCTAGGGCGTTGCTCCACTAGATCGAATAGCTAGGGCCTTAGAAGTCAACGCCAGAGGCATATAATACATTATAAATACAACAGCTTTTCCATCGTAAAAAACGAGTAATTGCAAGCAGTGTGAAAGTAATTGTCATTTCTTCGTTCCGGGCAACCTAGGCTACACTCTAGGGCGTTGCTCCACCGGATCAAACAGTTAGGGCCTTAGAAGTCAACGCCCGTAGCATAAAATACAAAATAAAAAGAACAGTTTTTCCATTGTATAAAACGAATAATTGCTACCAGTGTAAATGTTATGGTCATTTCTACGTTCCGGGCAACCTAGGCTTCACCCTAGGTCGTTGTTCCACCAGATCGAATAGTTAGGGCCCAAGAAGTGAACGCCAGAAGCATAAAATACAATATAAATACAACAGTTTTTCCATCGTATAAAACGAATAATTGCAACCAGTGTGAAAGTTATGGTCATTTCTACATTCCCAGCAACCTAGGCTTCACTCTAGGGCGTTGCTCCACCAGATCGAATAGTTAGGTCCTTAGAAGTCAACGCCAGAAGCATAAAATACGATATAAATACAGCAGCTTCTCCATCGTATAAAAGGAATAATTGCAAACAGTGTGAAAGTAATGGTCATTTATACGTTCCGGGCAACCTAGGCTTCACTCTACGGCGTTGTTCCACCAGATCGAATAGTTAGGGCCTAAGAAGTCAACACCAGAAGAATAAAATACAAAATAAATACAACAGCCTTTACACCGTATAAAACGAATAATTGCAACCTGTGTGAAGGTTATGTTCATATCTACGTTCCGGGCAACCTAGGCTTCACTGTAGGGCGTTGCTCCACAAGATCGAAGTGTTAGGGCCTAAGAAGTCAACGCCAGAAGCATAAAATACAATAGAAATACAACAGATTTTCCATTGTATAAAACGAATTATTGCAACCATTATGAAACTTATGGTCATTTCTACGTTCCGGGCAACCTAGGCTTCACCCTAGGGCGTTGTTCCACCAGATCGAATAGTTAGGGCCTAAGAAGTCAACACCAGAAGAATAAAATACAAAATAAATACAACAGCCTTTACACCGTATAAAACGAATAATTGCAACCTGTGTGAAGGTTATGGTCATATCTACGTTCCGGGCAACCTAGGCTTCACTGTAGGGCGTTGCTCCACAAGATCGAAGTGTTAGGGCCTAAGAAGTCAACGCCCGAAGCATAAAATACAAAATAAATAGAACAGTTTTTCCATTGTATAAAACGAATAATTGCTACCAGTGTAAAAGTTATGGTCATTTCTACGTTCCGGGCAACCTAGGCTTCACCCTAGGGCGTTGTTCCACCAGATCGAATAGTTAGGGCCTAAGAAGTGAACGCCAGAAGCATAAAATGCAATAAAAATACAACAGTTTTTCCATCGTATAAAAGGATTAATTGCAACCAGTTTGATAGTGAAGGTCATTTCTACGTTCCGGGCAACCTAGGCTTCACTCTAGGGCGTTGCTTGACTAGATCGAATAGCTAGGGCCTTAGAAGTCAACGCCAGAAGCATAAAATACGATATAAATACAACAGCTTTTCCATCGTATAAAAGGAGTAATTGCTACCAGTGTAAAAGTTATGGTCATTTCTACGTTCCAGGCAACCTAGGCTTCACTCTAGGGCGTTGCTCCACCAGATCAAACAGTTAGGTCCTTAGAAGTCAACGCCCGAAGCATAAAATACAAAATAAATAGAACAGTTTTTCCATTGTATAAAACGAATAATTGCTACCAGTGTAAAAGTTATGGTCATTTCTACGTTCCGGGCAACCTAGGCTTCACCCTAGGGCGTTGTTCCACCAGATCGAATAGTCAGGGCCTAAGAAGTGAACGCCAGAAGCATAAAATGCAATAAAAATACAACAGTCTTTCCATTCTATAACAGGAATAATTGCAACCCGTGTGAAAGCGATGGTCATTTGTACGTTCCAGGGAACCTAGGCTTCACTCTAGGGCGTTGCTCCACCAGATCAAACAGTTAGGGCCTAAGAAGTGAACGCCAGAAGCATAAAATACAATATAAATACAACAGCTTTTCCATCGTATAAAACGAATAATTGCTACCAGTGTAAAAGTTATGGTCATTTCTACGTTCCGGGCAACCTAGGCTTCACTCTAGGGCGGTGCTCCACCATATCGAATAGTTACGGCCTTAGAAGCCTACGCCTGAAGCATAAAATACAATAAAAATACAACGGTCTTTTCATCGTATAACAGGAATAATTGCAACAAGCGTGAAAGTAATGATCATTTCGGCGTTTCGGGCATCCTAGACTTAACTCTGAGGCATTGCTCCACCAGATCGAATAGTTAGGGCCTAAGAAGTCAACGCCAGAAGCATAAAATACCATATAAATACAACAGTTTTTCCATTGTATCAAACGAATAATTGCTACCAGTGTAAAAGTTATGGTCATTTCTACGTTCCGGTCAACCTAGGCTTCACCCTAGGGCGTTGTTCCACCAGATTGAATAGTTAGGGCCTAAGAAGTGAACGCCAGAAGCATAAAATACAATATAAATACAACAGTTTTTCCATCGTATAAAACGAATAATTGCAACCAGTGTGAAAGTTATGGTCATTTCTACATTCCGAGCAACCTAGGCTTCACTCTAGGGCGTTGTTCCACCAGATCGAATAATTAGGGCCTAAGATGTGAACGCCAGAAGCATAAAATACAATATAAATACAACAGTTTTTCCATCGTATAAAACGAATAATTGCTACCAGTGTGAAAGTTATGGTCATTTCTACTTTCCGAGCAACCTAGGCTTCACTCTAGGGCGTTGCTCCACCAGATCGAATAGTTAGGGCCTTAGAAGTCAACGCCCGAAGCTTAAAGTACGATATAAATACAGCAGCTTCTCCATCGTATAAAAGGAATAATTGCAAACAGTGTGAAAGTAATGGTCATTTATACGTTCCGGGCAACCTAGGCTTCACTCTACGGCGTTGTTCCACCAGATCGAATAGTTAGGGCCTAAGAAGTCAACACCAGAAGAATAAAATACAAAATAAATACAACAGCCTTTACACCGTATAAAACGAATAATTGCAACCAGTGTGAAGGTTATGGTCATATCTACGTTCCGGGCAACCTAGGCTTCACTGTAGGGCGTTGCTCCACAAGATCGAAGTGTTAGGGCCTAAGAAGTCAACGCCAGAAGCATAAAATACAATAGAAATACAACAGATTTTCCATTGTATAAAACGAATAATTGCAACCATTATGAAACTTATGGCCATTTCTACGTTCCGGGCAACCTAGGCTTCACCCTAGGGCGTTGTTCCACCAGATCGAATAGTTAGGGCCTAAGAAGTGAACGCCAGGAGCATAAAATGCAATAAAAATACAACAGTTTTTCCATCGTATAAAAGGATTAATTGCAACCAGTTTGATAGTGAAGGTCATTTCTACGTTCCGGGCAACCTAGGCTTCACTCTAGGGCGTTGCTTGACTAGATCGAATAGCTAGGGCCTTAGCAGTCAACGCCAGAAGCATAAAATACGATATAAATACAACAGCTTTTCCATCGTATAAAAGGAGTAATTGCTACCAGTGTAAAAGTTATGGTCATTTCTACGTTCCGGGCAACCTAGGCTTCACTCTAGGGCGTTGCTCCACCAGATCAAACAGTTAGGTCCTTAGAAGTCAACGCCCGAAGCATAAAATACAAAATAAATAGAACAGTTTTTCCATTGTATAAAACGAATAATTGCTACCAGTGTAAAAGTTATGGTCATTTCTACGTTCCGGGCAACCTAGGCTTCACCCTAGGGCGTTGTTCCACCAGATCGAATAGTCAGGGCCTAAGAAGTGAACGCCAGAAGCATAAAATGCAATAAAAATACAACAGTCTTTCCATTCTATAACAGGAATAATTGCAACCCGTGTGAAAGCGATGGTCATTTGTACGTTCCAGGGAACCTAGGCTTCACTGTAGGGCGTTGCTCCACAAGATCGAATGTTAGGGCCAAAGAAGTCAACGCCCGAAGCATAAAATACAAAATAAATAGAACAGTTTTTCCATTGTATAAAACGAATAATTGCTACCAGTGTAAAAGTTATGGTCATTTCTACGTTCCGGGCAACCTAGGCTTCATCCTAGGGCATTGTTCCATCAGATCGAACAGTTAGGCCCTAAGAAGTGAACGCCAGAAGCATAAAATACAATATAAATACAACAGTTTTTCCATCGTAGAAAACGAATAATTGCAACCAGTGTGAAAGTTATGGTCATTTGTATATTCCGAGCAACCTAGGCTTCACTCTAGGGCGGCGCTCCGCCATATCGAATAGCTACGGCCTTAGAAGCCTACGCCTGAAGCATAAAATACAATAAAAATACAACGGTCTTTTCATCGTATAACAGGAATAATTGCAACAAGCGTGAAAGTAATGATCATTTCGGCGTTTCGGGCATCCTAGACTTAACTCTGAGGCATTGCTCCACCAGATCGAATAGTTAGGGCCTAAGAAGTCAACGCCAGAAGCATAAAATACAATATAAATACAACAGTTTTTCCATTGTATAAAACGAACAATTGCTACCAGTGTAAAAGTTATGGTCATTTCGACGTTCCGGGCAACCTAGGCTTCACCCTGGGGCGTTGTTCCACCAGATCGAATAATTAGGGCCTAAGATGTGAACGCCAGAAGCATAAAATACAATATAAATACAACAGTTTTTCCATCGTATAAAACGAATAATTGCTACCAGTGTGAAAGTTATGGTCATTTCTACTTTCCGAGCAACCTAGGCTTCACTCTAGGGCGTTGCTCCACCAGATCGAATAGTTAGGGCCTTAGAAGTCAACGCCCGAAGCTTAAAGTACGATATAAATACAGCAGCTTCTCCATCGTATAAAAGGAATAATTGCAAACAGTGTGAAAGTAATGGTCATTTATACGTTCCGGGCAACCTAGGCTTCACTCTACGGCGTTGTTCCACCAGATCGAATAGTTAGGGCCTAAGAAGTCAACACCAGAAGAATAAAATACAAAATAAATACAACAGCCTTTACACCGTATAAAACGAATAATTGCAACCAGTGTGAAGGTTATGGTCATATCTACGTTCCGGGCAACCTAGCCTTCACTGTAGGGCGTTGCTCCACAAGATCGAAGTGTTAGGGCCTAAGAAGTCAACGCCAGAAGCATAAAATACAATAGAAATACAACAGATTTTCCATTGTATAAAACGAATAATTGCAACCATTATGAAACTTATGGCCATTTCTACGTTCCGGGCAACCTAGGCTTCACTCTACGGCGTTGTTCCACCAGATCGAATAGTTAGGGCCTAAGAAGTCAACACCAGAAGAATAAAATACAAAATAAATACAACAGCCTTTACACCGTATAAAACGAATAATTGCAACCTGTGTGAAGGTTATGGTCATATCTACGTTCCGGGCAACCTAGGCTTCACTGTATGGCGTTGCTCCACAAGATCGAAGTGTTAGGGCCTAAGAAGTCAACGCCAGAAGCATAAAATACAATAGAAATACATCAGATTTTCCATTGTATAAAACGAATAATTGCAACCATTATGAAACTTATGGTCATTTCTACGTTCCCGGCAACCTAGGCTTCACCCTAGGGCGTTGTTCCACCAGATCGAATAGTTAGGACCTAAGAAGTGAACGCCAGAAGCATAAAATGCAATAAAAATACAACAGTTTTTCCATCGTATAAAAGGATTAATTGCAACCAGTTTCATAGTGAGGGTCATTTCTACGTTCCGGGCAACCTAGGCTTCACTCTAGGGCGTTACTCCACTAGATCGAATACTTAGGGCCATAGAAGTCAACGCCAGAAGCATAAAATACGATATAAATACAACAGCTTTTCAATCGTATAAAAGGAATAATTGCAACCAGTTTGAAAGTGATGGTCGCTTCTACGTTCCGGGCAACCTAGGCTTCACTCTAGGGCGTTGCTACACTAGATCGAATAGCTAGGGCCTTAGAAGTCAATGCCAGAGTCATAAAATACAATATAAATACAACAGCTTTTCCATCGTAAAGAACGTATAATTGCAACCAGTGTTAAAGTTATGGTTATTTCTACATTCCGAGCAACCTAGGCTTCACTCTAGGGCGTTGCTCTACCAGGTCGAATAGTTAGGGCCTAAGAAGTGAACGCCAGAAGCATAAAATACAATATAAATACAACAGTTTTTCCATCGTATAAAACGAATAATTGAAACCAGTGTGAAAGTAATGATCATTTCTACATTCCGAGCAACCTAGGCTTCACTCTAGGGCGTTGCTCCAACAGATTGAATAGTTAGGGCCTTAGAAGTCAACGCCCGAAGCATAAAATGCAATAAAAATACAACAGTTTTTCCATCGTATAACAGGATTAATTGCAACCAGTTTGAAAGTGATGGTCATTTCTACGTTCCGGGCAACCTAGGCTTCACTCTAGGGCGTTGCTCCACTAGATCGAATAGCTAGGGCCTTAGAAGTCAACGCCAGAGGCATATAATACATTATAAATACAACAGCTTTTCCATCGTAAAAAACGAGTAATTGCAAGCAGTGTGAAAGTAATTGTCATTTCTTCGTTCCGGGCAACCTAGGCTACACTCTAGGGCGTTGCTCCACCGGATCAAACAGTTAGGGCCTTAGAAGTCAACGCCCGTAGCATAAAATACAAAATAAAAAGAACAGTTTTTCCATTGTATAAAACGAATAATTGCTACCAGTGTAAATGTTATGGTCATTTCTACGTTCCGGGCAACCTAGGCTTCACCCTAGGTCGTTGTTCCACCAGATCGAATAGTTAGGGCCCAAGAAGTGAACGCCAGAAGCATAAAATACAATATAAATACAACAGTTTTTCCATCGTATAAAACGAATAATTGCAACCAGTGTGAAAGTTATGGTCATTTCTACATTCCCAGCAACCTAGGCTTCACTCTAGGGCGTTGCTCCACCAGATCGAATAGTTAGGTCCTTAGAAGTCAACGCCAGAAGCATAAAATACGATATAAATACAGCAGCTTCTCCATCGTATAAAAGGAATAATTGCAAACAGTGTGAAAGTAATGGTCATTTATACGTTCCGGGCAACCTAGGCTTCACTCTACGGCGTTGTTCCACCAGATCGAATAGTTAGGGCCTAAGAAGTCAACACCAGAAGAATAAAATACAAAATAAATACAACAGCCTTTACACCGTATAAAACGAATAATTGCAACCTGTGTGAAGGTTATGTTCATATCTACGTTCCGGGCAACCTAGGCTTCACTGTAGGGCGTTGCTCCACAAGATCGAAGTGTTAGGGCCTAAGAAGTCAACGCCAGAAGCATAAAATACAATAGAAATACAACAGATTTTCCATTGTATAAAACGAATTATTGCAACCATTATGAAACTTATGGTCATTTCTACGTTCCGGGCAACCTAGGCTTCACCCTAGGGCGTTGTTCCACCAGATCGAATAGTTAGGGCCTAAGAAGTCAACACCAGAAGAATAAAATACAAAATAAATACAACAGCCTTTACACCGTATAAAACGAATAATTGCAACCTGTGTGAAGGTTATGGTCATATCTACGTTCCGGGCAACCTAGGCTTCACTGTAGGGCGTTGCTCCACAAGATCGAAGTGTTAGGGCCTAAGAAGTCAACGCCCGAAGCATAAAATACAAAATAAATAGAACAGTTTTTCCATTGTATAAAACGAATAATTGCTACCAGTGTAAAAGTTATGGTCATTTCTACGTTCCGGGCAACCTAGGCTTCACCCTAGGGCGTTGTTCCACCAGATCGAATAGTTAGGGCCTAAGAAGTGAACGCCAGAAGCATAAAATGCAATAAAAATACAACAGTTTTTCCATCGTATAAAAGGATTAATTGCAACCAGTTTGATAGTGAAGGTCATTTCTACGTTCCGGGCAACCTAGGCTTCACTCTAGGGCGTTGCTTGACTAGATCGAATAGCTAGGGCCTTAGAAGTCAACGCCAGAAGCATAAAATACGATATAAATACAACAGCTTTTCCATCGTATAAAAGGAGTAATTGCTACCAGTGTAAAAGTTATGGTCATTTCTACGTTCCAGGCAACCTAGGCTTCACTCTAGGGCGTTGCTCCACCAGATCAAACAGTTAGGTCCTTAGAAGTCAACGCCCGAAGCATAAAATACAAAATAAATAGAACAGTTTTTCCATTGTATAAAACGAATAATTGCTACCAGTGTAAAAGTTATGGTCATTTCTACGTTCCGGGCAACCTAGGCTTCACCCTAGGGCGTTGTTCCACCAGATCCAATAGTCAGGGCCTAAGAAGTGAACGCCAGAAGCATAAAATGCAATAAAAATACAACAGTCTTTCCATTCTATAACAGGAATAATTGCAACCCGTGTGAAAGCGATGGTCATTTGTACGTTCCAGGGAACCTAGGCTTCACTCTAGGGCGTTGCTCCACCAGATCAAACAGTTAGGGCCTAAGAAGTGAACGCCAGAAGCATAAAATACAATATAAATACAACAGCTTTTCCATCGTATAAAACGAATAATTGCTACCAGTGTAAAAGTTATGGTCATTTCTACGTTCCGGGCAACCTAGGCTTCACTCTAGGGCGGTGCTCCACCATATCGAATAGTTACGGCCTTAGAAGCCTACGCCTGAAGCATAAAATACAATAAAAATACAACGGTCTTTTCATCGTATAACAGGAATAATTGCAACAAGCGTGAAAGTAATGATCATTTCGGCGTTTCGGGCATCCTAGACTTAACTCTGAGGCATTGCTCCACCAGATCGAATAGTTAGGGCCTAAGAAGTCAACGCCAGAAGCATAAAATACCATATAAATACAACAGTTTTTCCATTGTATCAAACGAATAATTGCTACCAGTGTAAAAGTTATGGTCATTTCTACGTTCCGGTCAACCTAGGCTTCACCCTAGGGCGTTGTTCCACCAGATTGAATAGTTAGGGCCTAAGAAGTGAACGCCAGAAGCATAAAATACAATATAAATACAACAGTTTTTCCATCGTATAAAACGAATAATTGCAACCAGTGTGAAAGTTATGGTCATTTCTACATTCCGAGCAACCTAGGCTTCACTCTAGGGCGTTGTTCCACCAGATCGAATAATTAGGGCCTAAGATGTGAACGCCAGAAGCATAAAATACAATATAAATACAACAGTTTTTCCATCGTATAAAACGAATAATTGCTACCAGTGTGAAAGTTATGGTCATTTCTACTTTCCGAGCAACCTAGGCTTCACTCTAGGGCGTTGCTCCACCAGATCGAATAGTTAGGGCCTTAGAAGTCAACGCCCGAAGCTTAAAGTACGATATAAATACAGCAGCTTCTCCATCGTATAAAAGGAATAATTGCAAACAGTGTGAAAGTAATGGTCATTTATACGTTCCGGGCAACCTAGGCTTCACTCTACGGCGTTGTTCCACCAGATCGAATAGTTAGGGCCTAAGAAGTCAACACCAGAAGAATAAAATACAAAATAAATACAACAGCCTTTACACCGTATAAAACGAATAATTGCAACCAGTGTGAAGGTTATGGTCATATCTACGTTCCGGGCAACCTAGGCTTCACTGTAGGGCGTTGCTCCACAAGATCGAAGTGTTAGGGCCTAAGAAGTCAACGCCAGAAGCATAAAATACAATAGAAATACAACAGATTTTCCATTGTATAAAACGAATAATTGCAACCATTATGAAACTTATGGCCATTTCTACGTTCCGGGCAACCTAGGCTTCACCCTAGGGCGTTGTTCCACCAGATCGAATAGTTAGGGCCTAAGAAGTGAACGCCAGGAGCATAAAATGCAATAAAAATACAACAGTTTTTCCATCGTATAAAAGGATTAATTGCAACCAGTTTGATAGTGAAGGTCATTTCTACGTTCCGGGCAACCTAGGCTTCACTCTAGGGCGTTGCTTGACTAGATCGAATAGCTAGGGCCTTAGAAGTCAACGCCAGAAGCATAAAATACGATATAAATACAACAGCTTTTCCATCGTATAAAAGGAGTAATTGCTACCAGTGTAAAAGTTATGGTCATTTCTACGTTCCGGGCAACCTAGGCTTCACTCTAGGGCGTTGCTCCACCAGATCAAACAGTTAGGTCCTTAGAAGTCAACGCCCGAAGCATAAAATACAAAATAAATAGAACAGTTTTTCCATTGTATAAAACGAATAATTGCTACCAGTGTAAAGGTTATGGTCATTTCTACGTTCCGGGCAACCTAGGCTTCACCCTAGGGCGTTGTTCCACCAGATCGAATAGTCAGGGCCTAAGAAGTGAACGCCAGAAGCATAAAATGCAATAAAAATACAACAGTCTTTCCATTCTATAACAGGAATAATTGCAACCCGTGTGAAAGCGATGGTCATTTGTACGTTCCAGGGAACCTAGGCTTCACTGTAGGGCGTTGCTCCACAAGATCGAATGTTAGGGCCAAAGAAGTCAACGCCCGAAGCATAAAATACAAAATAAATAGAACAGTTTTTCCATTGTATAAAACGAATAATTGCTACCAGTGTAAAAGTTATGGTCATTTCTACGTTCCGGGCAACCTAGGCTTCATCCTAGGGCATTGTTCCATCAGATCGAACAGTTAGGCCCTAAGAAGTGAACGCCAGAAGCATAAAATACAATATAAATACAACAGTTTTTCCATCGTAGAAAACGAATAATTGCAACCAGTGTGAAAGTTATGGTCATTTGTATATTCCGAGCAACCTAGGCTTCGCTCTAGGGCGGTGCTCCACCAGATCGAATAGTTAGGGCCTAAGAAGTGAACGCCAGAAGCATAAAATGCAATAAAAATACAACAGTTTTTCCATCGTATAAAAGGATTAATTGCAACCAGTTTGATAGTGAAGGTCATTTCTACGTTCCGGGCAACCTAGGCTTCACTCTAGGGCGTTGCTTGACTAGATCGAATAGCTAGGGCCTTAGAAGTCAACGCCAGAAGCATAAAATACGATATAAATACAACAGCTTTTCCATCGTATAAAAGGAGTAATTGCTACCAGTGTAAAAGTTATGGTCATTTCTACGTTCCAGGCAACCTAGGCTTCACTCTAGGGCGTTGCTCCACCAGATCAAACAGTTAGGTCCTTAGAAGTCAACGCCCGAAGCATAAAATACAAAATAAATAGAACAGTTTTTCCATTGTATAAAACGAATAATTGCTACCAGTGTAAAAGTTATGGTCATTTCTACGTTCCGGGCAACCTAGGCTTCACCCTAGGGCGTTGTTCCACCAGATCGAATAGTCAGGGCCTAAGAAGTGAACGCCAGAAGCATAAAATGCAATAAAAATACAACAGTCTTTCCATTCTATAACAGGAATAATTGCAACCCGTGTGAAAGCGATGGTCATTTGTACGTTCCAGGGAACCTAGGCTTCACTCTAGGGCGTTGCTCCACCAGATCAAACAGTTAGGGCCTAAGAAGTGAACGCCAGAAGCATAAAATACAATATAAATACAACAGCTTTTCCATCGTATAAAACGAATAATTGCTACCAGTGTAAAAGTTATGGTCATTTCTACGTTCCGGGCAACCTAGGCTTCACTCTAGGGCGGTGCTCCACCATATCGAATAGTTACGGCCTTAGAAGCCTACGCCTGAAGCATAAAATACAATAAAAATACAACGGTCTTTTCATCGTATAACAGGAATAATTGCAACAAGCGTGAAAGTAATGATCATTTCGGCGTTTCGGGCATCCTAGACTTAACTCTGAGGCATTGCTCCACCAGATCGAATAGTTAGGGCCTAAGAAGTCAACGCCAGAAGCATAAAATACCATATAAATACAACAGTTTTTCCATTGTATCAAACGAATAATTGCTACCAGTGTAAAAGTTATGGTCATTTCTACGTTCCGGTCAACCTAGGCTTCACCCTAGGGCGTTGTTCCACCAGATTGAATAGTTAGGGCCTAAGAAGTGAACGCCAGAAGCATAAAATACAATATAAATACAACAGTTTTTCCATCGTATAAAACGAATAATTGCAACCAGTGTGAAAGTTATGGTCATTTCTACATTCCGAGCAACCTAGGCTTCACTCTAGGGCGTTGTTCCACCAGATCGAATAATTAGGGCCTAAGATGTGAACGCCAGAAGCATAAAATACAATATAAATACAACAGTTTTTCCATCGTATAAAACGAATAATTGCTACCAGTGTGAAAGTTATGGTCATTTCTACTTTCCGAGCAACCTAGGCTTCACTCTAGGGCGTTGCTCCACCAGATCGAATAGTTAGGGCCTTAGAAGTCAACGCCCGAAGCTTAAAGTACGATATAAATACAGCAGCTTCTCCATCGTATAAAAGGAATAATTGCAAACAGTGTGAAAGTAATGGTCATTTATACGTTCCGGGCAACCTAGGCTTCACTCTACGGCGTTGTTCCACCAGATCGAATAGTTAGGGCCTAAGAAGTCAACACCAGAAGAATAAAATACAAAATAAATACAACAGCCTTTACACCGTATAAAACGAATAATTGCAACCAGTGTGAAGGTTATGGTCATATCTACGTTCCGGGCAACCTAGGCTTCACTGTAGGGCGTTGCTCCACAAGATCGAAGTGTTAGGGCCTAAGAAGTCAACGCCAGAAGCATAAAATACAATAGAAATACAACAGATTTTCCATTGTATAAAACGAATAATTGCAACCATTATGAAACTTATGGCCATTTCTACGTTCCGGGCAACCTAGGCTTCACCCTAGGGCGTTGTTCCACCAGATCGAATAGTTAGGGCCTAAGAAGTGAACGCCAGGAGCATAAAATGCAATAAAAATACAACAGTTTTTCCATCGTATAAAAGGATTAATTGCAACCAGTTTGATAGTGAAGGTCATTTCTACGTTCCGGGCAACCTAGGCTTCACTCTAGGGCGTTGCTTGACTAGATCGAATAGCTAGGGCCTTAGAAGTCAACGCCAGAAGCATAAAATACGATATAAATACAACAGCTTTTCCATCGTATAAAAGGAGTAATTGCTACCAGTGTAAAAGTTATGGTCATTTCTACGTTCCGGGCAACCTAGGCTTCACTCTAGGGCGTTGCTCCACCAGATCAAACAGTTAGGTCCTTAGAAGTCAACGCCCGAAGCATAAAATACAAAATAAATAGAACAGTTTTTCCATTGTATAAAACGAATAATTGCTACCAGTGTAAAGGTTATGGTCATTTCTACGTTCCGGGCAACCTAGGCTTCACCCTAGGGCGTTGTTCCACCAGATCGAATAGTCAGGGCCTAAGAAGTGAACGCCAGAAGCATAAAATGCAATAAAAATACAACAGTCTTTCCATTCTATAACAGGAATAATTGCAACCCGTGTGAAAGCGATGGTCATTTGTACGTTCCAGGGAACCTAGGCTTCACTGTAGGGCGTTGCTCCACAAGATCGAATGTTAGGGCCAAAGAAGTCAACGCCCGAAGCATAAAATACAAAATAAATAGAACAGTTTTTCCATTGTATAAAACGAATAATTGCTACCAGTGTAAAAGTTATGGTCATTTCTACGTTCCGGGCAACCTAGGCTTCATCCTAGGGCATTGTTCCATCAGATCGAACAGTTAGGCCCTAAGAAGTGAACGCCAGAAGCATAAAATACAATATAAATACAACAGTTTTTCCATCGTAGAAAACGAATAATTGCAACCAGTGTGAAAGTTATGGTCATTTGTATATTCCGAGCAACCTAGGCTTCGCTCTAGGGCGGTGCTCCACCATATCGAATAGCTACGGCCTTAGAAGCCTACGCCTGAAGCATAAAATACAATAAAAATACAACGGTCTTTTCATCGTATAACAGGAATAATTGCAACAAGCGTGAAAGTAATGATCATTTCGGCGTTTCGGGCATCCTAGACTTAACTCTGAGGCATTGCTCCACCAGATCGAATAGTTAGGGCCTAAGAAGTCAACGCCAGAAGCATAAAATACAATATAAATACAACAGTTTTTCCATTGTATAAAACGAACAATTGCTACCAGTGTAAAAGTTATGGTCATTTCGACGTTCCGGGCAACCTAGGCTTCACCCTAGGGCGTTGTTCCACCAGACCGAATAATTAGGGCCTAAGATGTGAACGCCAGAAGCATAAAATACAATATAAATACAACAGTTTTTCCATCGTATAAAACGAATAATTGCTACCAGTGTGAAAGTTATGGTCAGTTCTACTTTCCGAGCAACCTAGGCTTCACTATAGGGCGTTGCTCCACCAGATCGAATAGTTAGGGCCTTAGAAGTCAACGCCCGAAGCTTAAAGTACGATATAAATACAGCAGCTTCACCATCGTATAAAAGGAATAATTGCAAACAGTGTGAAAGTAATGGTCATTTATACGTTCCGGGCAACCTAGGCTTCACTCTACGGCGTTGTTCCACCAGATCGAATAGTTAGGGCCTAAGAAGTCAACACCAGAAGAATAAAATACAAAATAAATACAACAGCCTTTACACCGTATAAAACGAATAATTGCAACCAGTGTGAAGGTTATGGTCATATCTACGTTCCGGGCAACCTAGGCTTCACTGTAGGGCGTTGCTCCACAAGATCGAAGTGTTAGGGCCTAAGAAGTCAACGCCAGAAGCATAAAATACAATAGAAATACAACAGATTTTCCATTGTATAAAACGAATAATTGCAACCATTATGAAACTTATGGCCATTTCTACGTTCCGGGCAACCTAGGCTTCACCCTAGGGCGTTGTTCCACCAGATCGAATAGTTAGGGCCTAAGAAGTGAACGCCAGAAGCATAAAATGCAATAAAAATACAACAGTTTTTCCATCGTATAAAAGGATTAATTGCAACCAGTTTGATAGTGAAGGTCATTTCTACGTTCCGGGCAACCTAGGCTTCACTCTAGGGCGTTGCTTGACTAGATCGAATAGCTAGGGCCTTAGAAGTCAACGCCAGAAGCATAAAATACGATATAAATACAACAGCTTTTCCATCGTATAAAAGGAGTAATTGCTACCAGTGTAAAAGTTATGGTCATTTCTACGTTCCAGGCAACCTAGGCTTCACTCTAGGGCGTTGCTCCACCAGATCAAACAGTTAGGTCCTTAGAAGTCAACGCCCGAAGCATAAAATACAAAATAAATAGAACAGTTTTTCCATTGTATAAAACGAATAATTGCTACCAGTGTAAAAGTTATGGTCATTTCTACGTTCCGGGCAACCTAGGCTTCACCCTAGGGCGTTGTTCCACCAGATCGAATAGTCAGGGCCTAAGAAGTGAACGCCAGAAGCATAAAATGCAATAAAAATACAACAGTCTTTCCATTCTATAACAGGAATAATTGCAACCCGTGTGAAAGCGATGGTCATTTGTACGTTCCAGGGAACCTAGGCTTCACTCCAGGGCGTTGCTCCACCAGATCAAACAGTTAGGGCCTAAGAAGTGAACGCCAGAAGCATAAAATACAATATAAATACAACAGCTTTTCCATCGTATAAAACGAATAATTGCTACCAGTGTAAAAGTTATGGTCATTTCTACGTTCCGGGCAACCTAGGCTTCACTCTAGGGCGGTGCTGCACCATATCGAATAGTTACGGCCTTAGAAGCCTACGCCTGAAGCATAAAATACAATAAAAATACAACGGTCTTTTCATCGTATAACAGGAATAATTGCAACAAGCGTGAAAGTAATGATCATTTCGGCGTTTCGGGCATCCTAGACTTAACTCTGAGGCATTGCTCCACCAGATCGAATAGTTAGGGCCTAAGAAGTCAACGCCAGAAGCATAAAATACCATATAAATACAACAGTTTTTCCATTGTATCAAACGAATAATTGCTACCAGTGTAAAAGTTATGGTCATTTCTACGTTCCGGTCAACCTAGGCTTCACCCTAGGGCGTTGTTCCACCAGATTGAATAGTTAGGGCCTAAGAAGTGAACGCCAGAAGCATAAAATACAATATAAATACAACAGTTTTTCCATCGTATAAAACGAATAATTGCAACCAGTGTGAAAGTTATGGTCATTTCTACATTCCGAGCAACCTAGGCTTCACTCTAGGGCGTTGCTCCAACAGATTGAATAGTCAGCGCCTTAGAAGTCAACGCCCGAAGCATAAAATACAAAATAAATAGAACGGTTTTTCCATTGTATAAAACGAATAATTGCTGCCAGTGTAAAAGTTATGGTCATTTCTACGTTCCGGGCAACCTAGGCTTCACTCTAGGGCGTTGCTCCACTAGATCGAAATAGCTAGGGCCATAGAAGTCAACGCCAGAAGCATAAAATACGATACAAATACAACAGCTTTTCCATCGTATAAAAGGAATAATTGCAACCCGTGTGAAAGTGATGGTCATTTCTACGTTCCGGGCAGCCTAGGCTTCACCCTAGGGCGTTGTTCCACCAGATCGAATAGTTAGGGCCTAACAAGTGAACGCCAGAAGCATAAAATACAATATAAATACAACAGTTTTTCCATCGTATAAAACGAATAATTGCAACCAGTGTGAAAGTAATGGTCATTTCTACATTCCGAGCAACCTAGGCTTCACTCTAGGGCGTTGCACCAACAGATTGAATAGTTAGGGCCTTAGAAGTTAACGCCCGACGCATAAAATGCAATAAAAATACAACAGTTTTTCCATCGTATAACAGGATTAATTGCAACCAGTTTGAAAGTGATGGTCATTTCTACGTTCCGGGCAACCTAGGCTTCACTCTAGGGCGTTGCTCCACTAGATCGAATAGCTAGGGCCTTAGAAGTCAACGCCAGAAGCATAAAATACGATATAAATACAACAGCTTTTCCATCCTATAACAGGAATAATTGCAACCCGTGTGAGAGTGATGGTCATTTCTACGTTCCGGGCAACCTAGGCTTCACCCTAGGGCGTTGTTCCACCAGATCGAATAGTTAGGGACTAACAAGTGAACGCCAGAAGCATAAAATACAATATAAATACAATAGTCTTTCCATCGTATAAATCGAATAATTGCAACCAGTGTGAAAGTAATGGGCATTTCTACGTTCCGGGCAGCCTAGGCTTCACTCTAAGGCGTTGCTCCACTAGATCGAATAGCTAGGGCCTTAGAAGTCAACGCCAGAAGCATAAAATACGATATAAATACAACAGCTTTTCCATCGTATAAAAGGAATAATTGCAAACAGTGTGAAAGTAATGGTCATTTCTACGTTCCGGGCAACCTAGGCTTCACTCTAGGGCGGTGCTCCACCATATCGAATAGTTACGGCCTTAGAAGCCTACGCCTGAAGCATAAAATACAAAATAAAAAGAACAGTTTTTCCATTGTATAAAACGAATAATTGCTACCAGTGTAAATGTTATGGTCATTTCTACGTTCCGGTCAACCTAGGCTTCACCCTAGGGCGTTGTTCCACCAGATTGAATAGTTAGGGCCTAAGAAGTGAACGCCAGAAGCATAAAATACAAAATAAATAGAACAGTTTTTCCATTGTATAAAACGAATAATTGCTACCAGTGTAAAAGTTATGGTCATTTCTACGTTCCGGGCAACCTAGGCTTCACTCTAGGGCGGTGCTCCACCATATCGAATAGTTACGGCCTTAGAAGCCTACGCCTGAAGCATAAAATACAATAAAAATACAACGGTCTTTTCATCGTATAACAGGAATAATTGCAACAAGCGTGAAAGTAATGATCATTTCGGCGTTTCGGGCATCCTAGACTTAACTCTGAGGCATTGCTCCACCAGATCGAATAGTTAGGGCCTAAGAAGTCAACGCCAGAAGCATAAAATACCATATAAATACAACAGTCTTTCCATTGTATCAAACGAATAATTGCTACCAGTGTAAAACTGATGGTCATTTCTACGTTCCGGTCAACCTAGGCTTCACCCTAGGGCGTTGTTCCACCAGATTGAATAGTTAGGGCCTAAGAAGTGAACGCCAGAAGCATAAAATACAATATAAATACAACAGTTTTTCCATCGTATAAAACGAATAATTGCAACCAGTGTGAAAGTTATGGTCATTTCTACATTCCGAGCAACCTAGGCTTCACTCTAGGGCGTTGCTCCAACAGATTGAATAGTCAGCGCCTTAGAAGTCAACGCCCGAAGCATAAAATACAAAATAAATAGAACGGTTTTTCCATTGTATAAAACGAATAATTGCTGCCAGTGTAAAAGTTATGGTCATTTCTACGTTCCGGGCAACCTAGGCTTCACTCTAGGGCGTTGCTCCACTAGATCGAAATAGCTAGGGCCATAGAAGTCAACGCCAGAAGCATAAAATACGCTACAAATACAACAGCTTTTCCATCGTATAAAAGGAATAATTGCAACCCGTGTGAAAGTGATGGTCATTTCTACGTTCCGGGCAGCCTAGGCTTCACCCTAGGGCGTTGTTCCACCAGATCGAATAGTTAGGGCCTAACAAGTGAACGCCAGAAGCATAAAATACAATATAAATACAACAGTTTTTCCATCGTATAAAACGAATAATTGCAACCAGTGTGAAAGTAATGGTCATTTCTACATTCCGAGCAACCTAGGCTTCACTCTAGGGCGTTGCACCAACAGATTGAATAGTTAGGGCCTTAGAAGTTAACGCCCGACGCATAAAATGCAATAAAAATACAACAGTTTTTCCATCGTATAACAGGATTAATTGCAACCAGTTTGAAAGTGATGGTCATTTCTACGTTCCGGGCAACCTAGGCTTCACTCTAGGGCGTTGCTCCACTAGATCGAATAGCTAGGGCCTTAGAAGTCAACGCCAGAAGCATAAAATACGATATAAATACAACAGCTTTTCCATCCTATAACAGGAATAATTGCAACCCGTGTGAGAGTGATGGTCATTTCTACGTTCCGGGCAACCTAGGCTTCACCCTAGGGCGTTGTTCCACCAGATCGAATAGTTAGGGACTAACAAGTGAACGCCAGAAGCATAAAATACAATATAAATACAATAGTTTTTCCATCGTATAAATCGAATAATTGCAACCAGTGTGAAAGTAATGGTCATTTCTACGTTCCGGGCAGCCTAGGCTTCACTCTAAGGCGTTGCTCCACTAGATCGAATAGCTAGGGCCTTAGAAGTCAACGCCAGAAGCATAAAATACGATATAAATACAACAGCTTTTCCATCGTATAAAAGGAATAATTGCAAACAGTGTGAAAGTAATGGTCATTTCTACGTTCCGGGCAACCTAGGCTTCACTCTAGGGCGGTGCTCCACCATATCGAATAGTTACGGCCTTAGAAGCCTACGCCTGAAGCATAAAATACAAAATAAAAAGAACAGTTTTTCCATTGTATAAAACGAATAATTGCTACCAGTGTAAATGTTATGGTCATTTCTACGTTCCGGTCAACCTAGGCTTCACCCTAGGGCGTTGTTCCACCAGATTGAATAGTTAGGGCCTAAGGAGTGAACGCCAGAAGCATAAAATACAATATAAATACAACAGTTTTTCCATCGTATAAAACGAATAATTGCAACCAGTGTGAAAGTTATGGTCATTTCTACATTCCGAGCAACCTAGGCTTCACTCTAGGGCGTTGCTCCAACAGATTGAATAGTCAGCGCCGTAGAAGTCAACGCCCGAAGCATAAAATACAAAATAAATAGAACGGTTTTTCCATTGTATAAAACGAATAATTGCTGCCAGTGTAAAAGTTATGGTCATTTCTACGTTCCGGGCAACCTAGGCTTCACTCTAGGACGTTGCTCCACTAGATCGAATAGCTAGGGCCATAGAAGTCAACGCCAGAAGCATAAAATACGATACAAATACAACAGCTTTTCCATCGTATAAAAGGAATAATTGCAACCCGTGTGAAAGTGATGGTCATTTCTACGTTCCGGGCAGCCTAGGCTTCACCCTAGGGCGTTGTTCCACCAGATCGAATAGTTAGGGCCTAACAAGTGAACGCCAGAAGCATAAAATACAATATAAATACAACAGTTTTTCCATCGTATAAAACGAATAATTGCAACCAGTGTGAAAGTAATGGTCATTTCTACATTCCGAGCAACCTAGGCTTCACTCTAGGGCGTTGCACCAACAGATTGAATAGTTAGGGCCTTAGAAGTTAACGCCCGACGCATAAAATGCAATAAAAATACAACAGTTTTTCCATCGTATAACAGGATTAATTGCAACCAGTTTGAAAGTGATGGTCATTTCTACGTTCCGGGCAACCTAGGCTTCACTCTAGGGCGTTGCTCCACTAGATCGAATAGCTAGGGCCTAAGAAGTGAACGCCAGAAGCATAAAATGCAATAAAAATACAACAGTCTTTCCATTCTATAACAGGAATAATTGCAACCCGTGTGAAAGCGATGGTCATTTGTACGTTCCAGGGAACCTAGGCTTCACTGTAGGGCGTTGCTCCACAAGATCGAATGTTAGGGCCAAAGAAGTCAACGCCCGAAGCATAAAATACAAAATAAATAGAACAGTTTTTCCATTGTATAAAACGAATAATTGCTACCAGTGTAAAAGTTATGGTCATTTCTACGTTCCGGGCAACCTAGGCTTCATCCTAGGGCATTGTTCCATCAGATCGAACAGTTAGGCCCTAAGAAGTGAACGCCAGAAGCATAAAATACAATATAAATACAACAGTTTTTCCATCGTAGAAAACGAATAATTGCAACCAGTGTGAAAGTTATGGTCATTTGTATATTCCGAGCAACCTAGGCTTCACTCTAGGGCGGTGCTCCACCATATCGAATAGCTACGGCCTTAGAAGCCTACGCCTGAAGCATAAAATACAATAAAAATACAACGGTCTTTTCATCGTATAACAGGAATAATTGCAACAAGCGTGAAAGTAATGATCATTTCGGCGTTTCGGGCATCCTAGACTTAACTCTGAGGCATTGCTCCACCAGATCGAATAGTTAGGGCCTAAGAAGTCAACGCCAGAAGCATAAAATACAATATAAATACAACAGTTTTTCCATTGTATAAAACGAACAATTGCTACCAGTGTAAAAGTTATGGTCATTTCGACGTTCCGGGCAACCTAGGCTTCACCCTAGGGCGTTGTTCCACCAGACCGAATAATTAGGGCCTAAGATGTGAACGCCAGAAGCATAAAATACAATATAAATACAACAGTTTTTCCATCGTATAAAACGAATAATTGCTACCAGTGTGAAAGTTATGGTCATTTCTACTTTCCGAGCAACCTAGGCTTCACTATAGGGCGTTGCTCCACCAGATCGAATAGTTAGGGCCTTAGAAGTCAACGCCCGAAGCTTAAAGTACGATATAAATACAGCAGCTTCACCATCGTATAAAAGGAATAATTGCAAACAGTGTGAAAGTAATGGTCATTTATACGTTCCGGGCAACCTAGGCTTCACTCTACGGCGTTGTTCCACCAGATCGAATAGTTAGGGCCTAAGAAGTCAACACCAGAAGAATAAAATACAAAATAAATACAACAGCCTTTACACCGTATAAAACGAATAATTGCAACCAGTGTGAAGGTTATGGTCATATCTACGTTCCGGGCAACCTAGGCTTCACTGTAGGGCGTTGCTCCACAAGATCGAAGTGTTAGGGCCTAAGAAGTCAACGCCAGAAGCATAAAATACAATAGAAATACAACAGATTTTCCATTGTATAAAACGAATAATTGCAACCATTATGAAACTTATGGCCATTTCTACGTTCCGGGCAACCTAGGCTTCACCCTAGGGCGTTGTTCCACCAGATCGAATAGTTAGGGCCTAAGAAGTGAACGCCAGAAGCATAAAATGCAATAAAAATACAACAGTTTTTCCATCGTATAAAAGGATTAATTGCAACCAGTTTGATAGTGAAGGTCATTTCTACGTTCCGGGCAACCTAGGCTTCACTCTAGGGCGTTGCTTGACTAGATCGAATAGCTAGGGCCTTAGAAGTCAACGCCAGAAGCATAAAATACGATATAAATACAACAGCTTTTCCATCGTATAAAAGGAGTAATTGCTACCAGTGTAAAAGTTATGGTCATTTCTACGTTCCAGGCAACCTAGGCTTCACTCTAGGGCGTTGCTCCACCAGATCAAACAGTTAGGTCCTTAGAAGTCAACGCCCGAAGCATAAAATACAAAATAAATAGAACAGTTTTTCCATTGTATAAAACGAATAATTGCTACCAGTGTAAAAGTTATGGTCATTTCTACGTTCCGGGCAACCTAGGCTTCACCCTAGGGCGTTGTTCCACCAGATCGAATAGTCAGGGCCTAAGAAGTGAACGCCAGAAGCATAAAATGCAATAAAAATACAACAGTCTTTCCATTCTATAACAGGAATAATTGCAACCCGTGTGAAAGCGATGGTCATTTGTACGTTCCAGGGAACCTAGGCTTCACTCTAGGGCGTTGCTCCACCAGATCAAACAGTTAGGGCCTAAGAAGTGAACGCCAGAAGCATAAAATACAATATAAATACAACAGCTTTTCCATCGTATAAAACGAATAATTGCTACCAGTGTAAAAGTTATGGTCATTTCTACGTTCCGGGCAACCTAGGCTTCACTCTAGGGCGGTGCTGCACCATATCGAATAGTTACGGCCTTAGAAGCCTACGCCTGAAGCATAAAATACAATAAAAATACAACGGTCTTTTCATCGTATAACAGGAATAATTGCAACAAGCGTGAAAGTAATGATCATTTCGGCGTTTCGGGCATCCTAGACTTAACTCTGAGGCATTGCTCCACCAGATCGAATAGTTAGGGCCTAAGAAGTCAACGCCAGAAGCATAAAATACCATATAAATACAACAGTTTTTCCATTGTATCAAACGAATAATTGCTACCAGTGTAAAACTGATGGTCATTTCTACGTTCCGGTCAACCTAGGCTTCACCCTAGGGCGTTGTTCCACCAGATTGAATAGTTAGGGCCTAAGAAGTGAACGCCAGAAGCATAAAATACAATATAAATACAACAGTTTTTCCATCGTATAAAACGAATAATTGCAACCAGTGTGAAAGTTATGGTCATTTCTACATTCCGAGCAACCTAGGCTTCACTCTAGGGCGTTGCTCCAACAGATTGAATAGTCAGCGCCTTAGAAGTCAACGCCCGAAGCATAAAATACAAAATAAATAGAACGGTTTTTCCATTGTATAAAACGAATAATTGCTGCCAGTGTAAAAGTTATGGTCATTTCTACGTTCCGGGCAACCTAGGCTTCACTCTAGGGCGTTGCTCCACTAGATCGAAATAGCTAGGGCCATAGAAGTCAACGCCAGAAGCATAAAATACGCTACAAATACAACAGCTTTTCCATCGTATAAAAGGAATAATTGCAACCCGTGTGAAAGTGATGGTCATTTCTACGTTCCGGGCAGCCTAGGCTTCACCCTAGGGCGTTGTTCCACCAGATCGAATAGTTAGGGCCTAACAAGTGAACGCCAGAAGCATAAAATACAATATAAATACAACAGTTTTTCCATCGTATAAAACGAATAATTGCAACCAGTGTAAAAGTAATGGTCATTTCTACATTCCGAGCAACCTAGGCTTCACTCTAGGGCGTTGCACCAACAGATTGAATAGTTAGGGCCTTAGAAGTTAACGCCCGACGCATAAAATGCAATAAAAATACAACAGTTTTTCCATCGTATAACAGGATTAATTGCAACCAGTTTGAAAGTGATGGTCATTTCTACGTTCCGGGCAACCTAGGCTTCACTCTAGGGCGTTGCTCCACTAGATCGAATAGCTAGGGCCTTAGAAGTCAACGCCAGAAGCATAAAATACGATATAAATACAACAGCTTTTCCATCCTATAACAGGAATAATTGCAACCCGTGTGAGAGTGATGGTCATTTCTACGTTCCGGGCAACCTAGGCTTCACCCTAGGGCGTTGTTCCACCAGATCGAATAGTTAGGGACTAACAAGTGAACGCCAGAAGCATAAAATACAATATAAATACAATAGTTTTTCCATCGTATAAATCGAATAATTGCAACCAGTGTGAAAGTAATGGTCATTTCTACGTTCCGGGCAGCCTAGGCTTCACTCTAAGGCGTTGCTCCACTAGATCGAATAGCTAGGGCCTTAGAAGTCAACGCCAGAAGCATAAAATACGATATAAATACAACAGCTTTTCCATCGTATAAAAGGAATAATTGCAAACAGTGTGAAAGTAATGGTCATTTCTACGTTCCGGGCAACCTAGGCTTCACTCTAGGGCGGTGCTCCACCATATCGAATAGTTACGGCCTTAGAAGCCTACGCCTGAAGCATAAAATACAAAATAAAAAGAACAGTTTTTCCATTGTATAAAACGAATAATTGCTACCAGTGTAAATGTTATGGTCATTTCTACGTTCCGGTCAACCTAGGCTTCACCCTAGGGCGTTGTTCCACCAGATTGAATAGTTAGGGCCTAAGGAGTGAACGCCAGAAGCATAAAATACAATATAAATACAACAGTTTTTCCATCGTATAAAACGAATAATTGCAACCAGTGTGAAAGTTATGGTCATTTCTACATTCCGAGCAACCTAGGCTTCACTCTAGGGCGTTGCTCCAACAGATTGAATAGTCAGCGCCGTAGAAGTCAACGCCCGAAGCATAAAATACAAAATAAATAGAACGGTTTTTCCATTGTATAAAACGAATAATTGCTGCCAGTGTAAAAGTTATGGTCATTTCTACGTTCCGGGCAACCTAGGCTTCACTCTAGGGCGTTGCTCCACTAGATCGAATAGCTAGGGCCATAGAAGTCAACGCCAGAAGCATAAAATACGATACAAATACAACAGCTTTTCCATCGTATAAAAGGAATAATTGCAACCCGTGTGAAAGTGATGGTCATTTCTACGTTCCGGGCAGCCTAGGCTTCACCCTAGGGCGTTGTTCCACCAGATCGAATAGTTAGGGCCTAACAAGTGAACGCCAGAAGCATAAAATACAATATAAATACAACAGTTTTTCCATCGTATAAAACGAATAATTGCAACCAGTGTGAAAGTAATGGTCATTTCTACATTCCGAGCAACCTAGGCTTCACTCTAGGGCGTTGCACCAACAGATTGAATAGTTAGGGCCTTAGAAGTTAACGCCCGACGCATAAAATGCAATAAAAATACAACAGTTTTTCCATCGTATAACAGGATTAATTGCAACCAGTTTGAAAGTGATGGTCATTTCTACGTTCCGGGCAACCTAGGCTTCACTCTAGGGCGTTGCTCCACTAGATCGAATAGCTAGGGCCTTAGAAGTCAACGCCAGAAGCATAAAATACGATATAAATACAACAGCTTTTCCATACTATAACAGGAATAATTGCAACCCGTGTGAGAGTGATGGTCATTTCTACGTTCCGGGCAACCTAGGCTTCACCCTAGGGCGTTGTTCCACCAGATCGAATAGTTAGGGACTCACAAGTGAACGCCAGAAGCATAAAATACAATATAAATACAACAGTTTTTCCATCGTTTAAATCGAATAATTGCAACCAGTATGAAAGTAATGGTCATTTCTACGTTCCGGGCAGCCTAGGCTTCACTCTAAGGCGTTGCTCCACTAGATCGAATAGCTAGGGCCTTAGAAGTCAACGCCAGAAGCATAAAATACGATATAAATACAACAGCTTTTCCATCGTATAAAAGGAATAATTGCAAACAGTGTGAAAGTAATGGTCATATCTACGTTCCGGGCAACCTAGGCTCCACTGTAGGGGGTTGCTCCACCAGATCAAACAGTTAGGTCCTTAGAAGACAACGCCCGAAGCTTAAAATACAAAATAAATAGAACAGTTTTTCCATTGTATAAAACGAATAATTGCTACCAGTATAAAAGTTATGGTCATTTCTACGTTCCGGGCAACCTAGGCTTCACCCTAGGGCGTTGTTCCACCAGATCGAATAGTCAGGACCTAAGAAGTGAACGCCAGAAGCATAAAATGCAATAAAAATACAACAGTCTTTCCATCCTATAACAGGAATAACTGCAACCCGTGTGAAAGCGATGGTCATTTGTACGTTCCAGGGAACCTAGGCTTCACTCTAATGCGTTGCTCCACCAGATCGAATTGTTAGGGCCAAAGAAGTCAACGCCCGAAGCATAAAATACAAAATAAATAGAACAGTTTTTCCATTGTATAAAGCGCATAATTGCTACCAGTGTAAAAGTTATGGTCATTTCTACGTTCCGGGCAACCTAGGCTTCATCCTAGGGCATTGTTCCATCAGATCGAACAGTTAGGCCCTAAGAAGTGAACGCCAGAAGCATAAAATACAATATAAATACAACAGTTTTTCCATCGTAGAAAACGAATAATTGCAACCAGTGTGAAAGTTATGGTCATTTGTATATTCCGAGCAACCTAGGCTTCACTCTAGGGCGGTGCTCCACCATATCGAATAGCTACGGCCTTAGAAGCCTACGCCTGAAACATAGAATACAATAAAAATACAACGGTCTTTTCATCGTATAACAGGAATAATTGCAACAAGCGTGAAAGTAATGGTCATTTCGGCGTTTCGGGCATCCTAGACTTAACTCTGAGGCATTGCTCCACCAGATCGAATAGTTAGGGCCTAAGAAGTCAACGCCAGAAGCATAAAATACAATATAAATACAACAGTTTTTCCATTGTATAAAACGAATAATTGCTACCAGTGTAAAAGTTATGGTCATTTCTATGTTCCGGGCAACCCAGGCTTCACCCTAGGGCGTTGTTCCACCAGATCGAATAGTTAGGGCCTAAGAAGTGAACGCCAGAAGCATAAAATACAATATAAACACAACAGTTTTTCCATCGTATAAAACCAATAATTGCAGCCAGTGTGAAAGTTATTGTCATTTCTACCTTTCGAGCAACCTAGGCTTTACTCTAGGGCGTTGCTCCAACAGATTGAATAGTTAGGGCCTTTGAAGTCAACGCACGAAGCATAAAATGCAATAAAAATACATCAGTTTTTCCATCGTATAACAGGAGTAATTGCAACCAGTTTGAAAGTGATGGTCATTTCTACGTTCCGGGCAACCTAGGCTTCACTCTAGGGCGTTGCTCCACTAGATCGAATAGCTAGGGCCTTAGAAGTCAACGCGAGAAGCATAAAATACGATATAAATACAACAGCTTTTCCATCCTATAACAGGAATAATTGCAACCCGTGTGAGAGTGATGGTCATTTCTACGTTCCGGGCAACCTAGGCTTCACCCTAGGGCGTTGTTCCACCAGATCGAATAGTTAGGGACTAACAAGTGAACGCCAGAAGCATAAAATACAATATAAATACAACAGTTTTTCCATCGTATAAATCGAATAATTGCAACCAGTGTGACAGTAATGGTCATTTCTACGTTCCGGGCAACCTAGGCTTCACTCTAGGGCGGTGCTCCACCATATCGAATAGTTACGGCCTTAGAAGCCTACGCCTGAAGCATAAAATACAAAATAAAAAGAACAGTTTTTCCATTGTATAAAACGAATAATTGCTACCAGTGTAAATGTTATGGTCATTTCTACGTTCCGGGTAACCTAGGCTTCACCCTAGGGCGTTGCTCCACCAGATCGAATAGTTAGGGCCCAAGAAGTGAACGCCAGAAGCATAGAATACAATATAAATACAACAGTTTTTTCATCGTATAAAACGAATAATTGCGACCAGTGTGAAAGTTATGGTCATTTCTACATTCCCAGCAACCTAGGCTTCACTCTAGGGCGTTGCTCCACTAGATCGAATAGCTAGGGCCATAGAAGTCAACGCCAGAAGCATAAAATACGATACAAATACAACAGCTTTTCTATCGTATAAAAGGAATAATTGCGACCCGTGTGAAAGTGATGGTCATTTCTACGTTCCGGGCAGCCTAGGCTTCACCCTAGGGCGTTGCTCCACTAGATCGAATAGCTAGGGCCTTAGAAGTCAACGCCAGAGGCATATAACACATTATAAATACCTCAGCTTTTCCATCGTAAAAAACGAATTATTGCAAACAGTGTGAAAGTAATTGTCATTTCTTCGTGCCGGGCAACCTAGGCTTCACTCTAGGGCGTTGCTCCACCGGTTCAAACAGTTAGGGCCTTAGAAGTCAACGCCCGTAGCATAAAATACAAAATAAAAAGAACAGCTTTTCCATTGTATAAAACGAATAATTGCTACCAGTGTAAAAGTTATGGTCATTTCTACGTTCCGGGCAACCTAGGCTTCACCCTAGGGCGTTGTTCCACCAGATCGAATAGTCAGGGCCTAAGAAGTGAACGCCAGAAGCATAAAATGCAATAAAAATACAACAGTCTTTCCATTCTATAACAGGAATAATTGCAACCCGTGTGAAAGCGATGGCCATTTGTACGTTCCAGGGAACCTAGGCTTCACTCTAGGGCGTTGCTCCACCAGATCGAATTGTTAGGGCCAAAGAAGTCAACGCCCGAAGCATAAAATACAAAATAAATAGAACAGTTTTTCCATTGTATAAAACGAATAATTGCAACCAGTGTAAAAGTTATGGTCATTTCTACGTTCCGGGCAACATAGGCTTCACTCTACGGCGATGCTCCACCAGATCAAACAGTTAGCGCCTTAGAAGTCAGCGCCCGAAGCATAAAACACAAAATAAATAGAACGGTTTTTCCATTGTATAAAACGAATAATTGCTGCCAGTGTAAAAGTTATGGTCATTTCTACGTTCCGGGCAACCTAGGCTTCACCCTAGGGCGTTGTTCCACCAGATGGAATAGTTAGGGCCTAAGAAGTCAACGCCAGAAGCATAAAATACGATATAAATACAACAGCTTTTCCATCGTATAAAACGAATGATAGCAACCAGTGTGAAAGTTATGGTCATTTCTACGTTCCGCGCAATCTTGGCTTTACCCTAGGGCGTTGTTCCACCAGATGGAATAGTTAGGTCCTAAGAAGTCAACGCCAGAAGCATAAAATACGATATAAATACAACAGCTTTTCCATCGTATAAAACGAATAATTGCAACCAGTGTGAAAGCTATGGTCATTTCTACGTTCCGGGCAACCTAGGCTTCCCCCTAGGGCATGCTCCAACAGATTGCATGGCTAGGGCCTTAGAAGTCAATGCCCGAAGCATGAAATGCAATATAGGTACAACAGTTTTTCCATCGTATAGCAGGAATAATTTGCAACCAGTGTGAAGGTTATGGTCATATCTACGTTCCGGGCAACCTAGGCACCACTGTAGGGCGTTGCTCCACCAGATCGAATAGTTAGGTCCTTAGAAGTCAACGCCAGAAGCATAAAATACAATATAAATACAACAGTTTTTCCATCGTATAAAACGAATAATTGCAACCAGTGTGAAAGTTATGGTCATTTCTACGTTCCGGGCAACCTAGGCTTCACTCTACGGCGTTGTTTCACCAGATCGAATAGTTAGGGCCTTAGAAGTCAACGCCCGAAGCATAAAATACAATATAAATACAACAGTTTTTCCATCGTATAAAACGAATAATTGCAACCAGTGTGAAAGTAATGGTCATTTCTACGTTCCGGGCAACCTAGGCTTCACTCTACGGCGTTGTTCCACCAGATCGAATAGTTAGGGCCTAAGAAGTCAAGACCAGAAGAATAAAATACAAAATAAATACAACAGCCTTTACACCGTATAAAACGAATAATTGCAACCTCTGTGAAGGTTATGGTCATATCTACGTTCCGGGCAACCTAGGCTTCACTGTAGGGCGTTGCTCCACCAGATTGAAGTGTTAGGGCCTAAGAAGTCAACGCTCGAAGCATAAAATACAATAGAAATACAACAGTTTTTCCATCGTATAAAACGAATAATTGCAACCATTATGAAACCTATGGTCATTTCTACGTTCCGGGCAACCTAGGCTTCACTCTATGGCGTTCTTCCACCACATCGAATAGCTACGGCCTCAGAAGTCAACCCCTGAAGCAGACAATACAATAAAAATGCAACAGTCTTTCCATCCTATAACAGGAATAATTGTAACCCGTGGGAAAGTGATGGTCATTTCTACGTTCCAGGCAACCTAGGCTTCACTCTAGGGCGTTGTTCCACCAGATCGAATAGTTAGTGCCTGAGAAGTTAACGCCAGAAGCATAGAATACAATATAAATATAACAGTTTTTCCATCGCATAAAACGAATAGTAGCAACCAGTGTGAAAGTTATGGTAATTTCTACGTTCCGGGGAACCTAGGCTTCACTGTAGGGCGTTGCTGCACCAGATCAAACAGTTAGGGCCTTAGAAGTCAACGCCCGAAGCATAAAATACAAAATAAATACAACAGTTTTTCCATTGTATAAAACGAATAACTGCTACCAGCGTAAAAGTTATGGTCATTTCTACGTTCCGGGCAACCTAGGCTTCACCCTAGGGCGTTGTTCCACCAGATCGAATAGTTAGGGCCTAAGAAGTGAACGCCTGAAGCATAAAAGGCAATAAAAATACAACAGTCTTTCCAACCTATAACAGGAATAATTGCAATCCGTGTGAAAGTGATGGTCATTTGTACGTTCCAGGCAACCTAGGCTTCACTCTAGGACGTTGCACCAACAGATTGAATAGTTAGGGCCTTAGAAGTCAACGCCCGAAGCATAAAATGCAATAAAAATACAACAGTTTTTCCATCGTATAACAGGATTAATTGCAACCAGTTTGAAAGTGATGGTCGTTTCTACGTTCCGGGCAACCTAGGCTTCACTCTAGGGCGTTGCTCCACTAGATCGAATAGCTAGGGCCTTAGAAGTCAACGCCAGAAGCATAAAATACAATATAAATACAACAGTTTTTCCATTGTATAAAACGAATAATTGCTACCAGTGTAAAAGATATGGTCATTTCTATGTTCCGGGAAACCTACGCTTCACCCTAGGGCGTTGTTCCACCAGGTCGAATAGTTAGGGCCTAAGAAGTGAACGCCAGAAGCATAAAATACAATATAAATACAACAGTTTTTCATCGTAGAAAACGAATAATTGCAACCAGTGTAAAAGTTATGGTAATTTCTATATTCCGAGCAACCTAGGCTTCACTCTAGGGCGTTGCTCCACCAGATCGAATAGCTCGGTCCTTAGAAGTCAACGCCAGAAGCATAAAATACGATATAAATACAACAGCTTTTCCATGGTATAAAAGGAATAATTGCAAACAGTGTGAAAGCAATGGTCATTTCTACGTTCCGGGAAACCTAGGCTTCACCCTAGGGCGTTGTTCCACCAGATCGAATAGTCAGGGCCTAAGAAGTGAACGCCAGAAGCAGAAAATGCAATAAAAATACAACAGTCTTTCCATCCTATAACAGGAATAATAGCAACCCGTGTGAAAGTGAATGTCATTTGTACGTTCCAGGGTACCTAGGCTTCACTCTAGGGCGTTGCTCCACCAGATCGAATTGTTATGGCCAAAGAAGTCAACGCCCGAAGCATAAAATACAAAATAAATAGAACAGTTTTTCCATTGTATAAAACGAATAATTGCTACCAGTGAAAAAGTTATGGACATTTCTACGTTCCGGGCAACCTAGGCTTCACCCTAGGGCATTGTTCCATCAGATCGAATAGTTAGGCCCTAAGAAGTGAACGCCAGAAGCATAAAATACGATATAAATACAATAGCTTTTCCATCGTATAAAACAAATAATTGCAACCAGTTTGAAAGTGATGGTCATTTCTACGTTCCGGGCAACCTAGGCTTCACTCTAGAGCGTTGCTCCACCAGATAGAATAGTTAGGTCCTTAGAAGTCAACGCCAGAAGCATAAAATACGATATAAATACAGCAGCTTTTCCATCGTATAAAAGGAATAATTGCAAACAGTGTGAAAGTAACGGTCATTTCTACGTTCCGGGCAACCTAGGCTTCACTCTACGGCGTTGTTCTACCAGATCGAATAGTTAGGGCCTAAGAAGTCAACACCAGAAGAATAAAATACAAAATAAATACAACAGCCTTTACACCGTATAAAACGAATAATTGCAACCTGTGTGAAGGTTATGGTCATACCTACGTTCCGGGCAACCTAGGCTTCACTGTAGGGCGTTGCTCCACCAGATCGAAGTGTTAGGGCCTAAGAAGTCAACGCCAGAAGCATTAAATACAATATAAATACAACAGTTTTTCCATCGGATAAAACTGATAATTGCAACCAGTGTGAAAGTTATGGTCATTTCTACATTCCGAGCAACCTAGGCTTCACTCTATGGCGTTGCTCCAACAGATTGAATAGTTAGGGCCTTAGAAGTCAACGCCCGAAGCATAAAATGCAATAAAAATACAACAGTTTTTCCATCGTATAACAGGATTAATTGCAACCAGTTTGAAAGTGATGGTCATTTCTACGTTCCGGGCAACCTAGGCTTCACTCTAGGGCGTTGCTCCACGAGATCGAATAGCTAGGGCCTTAGAAGTCAACGCCAGAAGCATAAAATACGATATAAATACAACAGCTTTTCCATCGTATAAAAGGAGTAATTGCTACCAGTGTAAAAGTTATGGTCATTTCTACGTTCCGGGCAACCTAGGCTTCACTCTAGGGCGTTGTTCCACCAGATCAAACAGTTAGGTCCTTAGAAGTCAACGCCCGAAGCATAAAATACAAAATAAATAGAACAGTTTTTCCATTGTATAAAACGAATAATTGCTACCAGTGTAAAAGTTATGGTCATTTCTACGTTCCGGGCAACCTAGGCTTCACCCTAGGGCGTTGTTCCACCAGATCGAATAGTCAGGGCCTAAGAAGTGAACGCCAGAAGCATAAAATGCAATAAAAATACAACAGTCTTTCCATTCTATAACAGGAATAATTGCAACCCGTGTGAAAGCGATGGTCATTTGTACGTTCCAGGGAACCTAGGCTTCACTCTAGGGCGTTGCTCCACCAGATCGAATTGTTAGGGCCAAAGAAGTCAACGCCCGAAGCATAAAATACAAAATAAATAGAACAGTTTTTCCATTGTATAAAACGAATAATTGCTACCAGTGTAAAAGTTATGGTCATTTCTACGTTCCGGGCAACATAGGCTTCACTCTACGGCGATGCTCCACCAGATCAAACAGTTAGCGCCTTAGAAGTCAGCGCCCGAAGCATAAAACACAAAATAAATAGAACCGTTTTTCCATTGTATAAAACGAATAATTGCTGCCAGTGTAAAAGTTATGGTCATTTCTACGTTCCGGGCAACCTAGGCTTCACCCTAGGGCGTTGTTCCACCAGATGGAATAGTTAGGGCCTAAGAAGTCAACGCCAGAAGCATAAAATACGATATAAATACAACAGCTTTTCCATCGTATAAAACGAATGATAGCAACCAGTGTGAAAGTTATGGTCATTTCTACGTTCCGCGCAATCTTGGCTTTACCCTAGGGCGTTGTTCCACCAGATGGAATAGTTCGGGCCTAAGAAGTCAACGCCAGAAGCATAAAATGCAATAAAGATACAACAGTTTTTCCATCCTATAACAGGAATAATAGCAACCCGTGTGAAAGTGAATGTCATTTGTACGTTCCAGGGAACCTAGGCTTCACTCTAGGGCGTTGCTCCACCAGATCGAATTGTTATGGCCAAAGAAGTCAACGCCCGAAGCATAAAATACAAAATAAATAGAACAGTTTTTCCATTGTATAAAACGAATAATTGCTACCAGTGAAAAAGTTATGGTCATTTCTACGTTCGGGGCAACCTAGGCTTCACCCTAGGGCATTGTTCCATCAGATCGAATAGTTAGGCCCTAAGAAGTGAACGCCAGAAGCATAAAATACGATATAAATACAATAGCTTTTCCATCGTATAAAACAAATAATTGCAACCAGTTTGAAAGTGATGGTCATTTCTACGTTCCGGGCAACCCAGGCTTCACCCTAGGGCGTTGTTCCACCAGATCGAATTGTTAGGGCCAAAGAAGTCAACGCCCGAAGCATAAAATACAAAATAAATAGAACAGTTTTTCCATCGTATAAAAGGAATAATTGCAAACAGTGTGAAAGTAATGGTCATTTCTGCTTTCCGGGCAACCTAGGGTTCACCCTAGGGCGTTGTTCTACCAGATCGAATAGTTAGGGCCTAAGAAGTCAACACCAGAAGAATAAAATTCAAAATAAATACAACAGCCTTTACACCGTATAAAACGAATAATTGCAACCTGTGTGAAGGTTATGGTCATACCTACGTTCCGGGCAACCTAGGCTTCACTCTAGGGCGTTGCTCCACTAGATCGAATAGCTAGGGCCTTAGAAGTCAACGCCAGAAGCATAGAATACGATATAAATACAACAGCATTTCCATCCTATAACAGGAATAATTGCAACCTGTTTGAAAGCGATGGTCATTTCTACGTTCCGGGTAACCTAGGCTTCACTCTAGGGCGTTGCTCCACCAGATCGAATAGTTAGGGACTAACAAGTGAACGCCAGAAGCATAAAATACAATATAAATACAACAGTCTTTCCAACCTATAACAGGAATAATTGCAATCCGTGTGAAAGTGATGGTCATTTGTACGTTCCAGGCAACCTAGGCTTCACTCTAGGGCGTTGCACCAACAGATTGAATAGTTAGGGCCTTAGAAGTCAACGCCCGAAGCATAAAATGCAATAAAAATACAACAGTTTTTCCATCGTATAACAGGATTAATTGCAACCAGTTTGAAAGTGATGGTCGTTTCTACGTTCCGGGCAACCTAGGCTTCACTCTAGGGCGTTGCTCCACTAGATCGAATAGCTAGGGCCTTAGAAGTCAACGCCAGAAGCATAAAATACAATATAAATACAACAGTTTTTCCATTGTATAAAACGAATAATTGCTACCAGTGTAAAAGATATGGTCATTTCTACGTTCCGGGAAACCTAGGCTTCACCCTAGGGCGTTGTTCCACCAGGTCGAATAGTTAGGGCCTAAGAAGTGAACGCCAGGAGCATAAAATACAATATAAATACAACAGTTTTTCCATCGTAGAAAACGAATAATTGCAACCAGTGTAAAAGTTATGGTAATTTCTATATTCCGAGCAACCTAGGTTTCACTCTAGGGCGTTGCTCCACCAGATCGAATAGCTAGGTCCTTAGAAGTCAACGCCAGAAGCATAAAATACGATATAAATACAACAGCTTTTCCATGGTATAAAAGGAATAATTGCAAACAGTGTGAAAGCAATGGTCATTTCTACGTTCCGGGAAACCTAGGCTTCACCCTAGGGCGTTGTTCCACCAGATCGTATAGTCAGGGCCTAAGAAGTGAACGCCAGAAGCATAAAATGCAATAAAAATACAACAGTCTTTCCATCCTATAACAGGAATAATAGCAACCCGTGTGAAAGTGAATGTCATTTGTACGTTCCAGGGAACCTAGGCTTCACTCTAGGGCGTTGCTCCACCAGATCGAATTGTTATGGCCAAAGAAGTCAACGCCCGAAGCATAAAATACAAAATAAATAGAACAGTTTTTCCATTGTATAAAACGAATAATTGCTACCAGTGAAAAAGTTGTGGTCATTTCTACGTTCCGGGCAACCTAGGCTTCACCCTAGGGCATTGTTCCATCAGATCGAATAGTTAGGCCCTAAGAAGTGAACGCCAGAAGCATAAAATACGATATAAATACGATAGCTTTTCCATCGTATAAAACAAATAATTGCAACCAGTTTGAAAGTGATGGTCATTTCTACGTTCCGGGCAACCTAGGCTTCACCCTAGGGCGTTGTTCCACCAGATCGAATTGTTAGGGCCAAAGAAGTCAACGCCCGAAGCATAAAATACAATATAAATACAACAGTTTGTCCATCGTATAAATCGAATAATTGCAACCAGTGTGAAAGTAATGGTCATTTCTACGTTCCGGGCAGCCTAGGCTTCACTCTAAGGCGTTGCTCCACTAGATCGAATAGCTAGGGCCTTAGAAGTCGACTCCAGAAGCATAAAATACTATATAAATACAACAGCTTTTCCATCGTATAAAAGGAATAATTGCAAACAGTGTGAAAGTAATGGTCATTTCTACGTTCTGGGCAACCTAGGCTTCACTCTAGGGCGTTGCTCCACCAGATCAAACAGTTAGGGCCTTAGAAGTCAACGCCCGAAGCATAAAATACAAAGTAAATAGAACAGTTTTTCCATTGTATAAAACGGATAATTGCTACCAGTGTAAAAGTTATGATCATTTCTACGTTCCGGGCAACCTAGGCTTCACCCTAGGGCGTTGTTCCACCAGATCGAATAGTTAGGGCCTAAGAAGTGAACGCCAGAAGCATAAAATACAATATAAATACAACAGCCTTTCCATCGTATAAAAGGAATAATTGCACCCAGTGTGAAAGTAATGGTCATTTCTACGTTCCGGGCAACCTAGGCTCCACTCTAGGGCGTTGCTCCACCAGATCAAACAGTTAGGGCCTTAGAAGTCAACGCCCGAAGCATAAAACACAAAATAAATAAAACAGTTTTTCCATGGTATAAAACGAATAATTGCTACCAGTGTAAAAGTTATGGTCATTTCTACGTTCCGTGCAACCTAGGCTTCACTCTAGGGCGCTGCTCCACCATATCGAATAGCTACGGCCTTAGAAGCCTACGCCTGAAGCATAAAATACAATAAAAATACAACGGTCTTTTCATCGTATAACAGGAATAATTGCAACAAGCGTGAAAGTAATGATCATTTGGGCGTTTCGAGCATCCTAGACTTAACTCTGAGGCATTGCTCCACCAGATCGAATAGTTAGGGCCTAAGAAGTCAACGCCATAAGCATAAAATACAAAATAAATACAACAGACTTTACACCGTATAAAACGAATAATTGCAACCTGTGTGAAGGTTATGGTCATACCTACGTTCCGGGCAACCTAGGCTTCACTGTAGGGCGTTGCTCCACCAGATCGAAGTGTTAGGGCCTAAGAAGTCAACGCCAGAAGCATTAAATACAATATAAGTACAACAGTTTTTCCATCGTATAAAACTAATAATTGCAACCAGTGTGAAAGTTATGGACATTTCTACATTCCGAGCAACCTAGGCTTCAGTCTAGGGCGTTGCTCCAACAGATTGAATAGTTAGGGCCTTAGAAGTCAACGCCCGAAGCATAAAATGCAATAAAATTACAACAGTTTTTCCATCGTATAACAGGATTAATTGCAACCAGTTTGAAAGCGATGGTCATTTCTACGTTCCGGGCAACCTAGGCTTCACTCTAGGGCGTTGCTCCACTAGATCGAATAGTGAGGGCCATAGAAGTCAACGCCAGAAGCATAAAATACCATATAAATACAACAGCTTTTCAATCGTATAAAAGGAATAAACGCAAACAGTGTGAAACTAATGGTCATTTCTACGTTCCGGGCAACCTAGGCTTCACCCTAGGGCGTTGCTCCACCAGATTAAACAGTTAGGGCCTTAGAAGTCAACGCCCGAAGCATAAAATGCAATAAAATTACAACAGTTTTTCCATCGTATAACAGGATTAATTGCAACCAGTTTGAAAGCGATGGTCATTTCTACGTTCCGGGCAACCTAGGCTTCACTCTAGGGCGTTGCTCCACTAGATCGAATAGTGAGGGCCATAGAAGTCAACGCCAGAAGCATAAAATACCATATAAATACAACAGCTTTTCAATCGTATAAAAGGAATAAATGCAAACAGTGTGAAAGTTATGGTCATTTCTACGTTCCGTGCAACCTAGGCTTCACTCTAGGGCGGTGCTCCACCATATCGAATAGCTACGGCCTTAGAAGCCTACGCCTGAAGCATAAAATACAATAAAAATACAACGGTCTCTTCATCGTATAACAGGAATAATTGCAACAAGCGTGAAAGTAATGATCATTTGGGCGTTTCGAGCATCCTAGACTTAACTCTGAGGCATTGCTCCACCAGATCGAATAGTTAGGGCCTAAGAAGTCAACGCCATAAGCATAAAATACAAAATAAATACAACAGACTTTACACCGTATAAAACGAATAATTGCAACCTGTGTGAAGGTTATGGTCATACCTACGTTCCGGGCAACCTAGGCTTCACTGTAGGGCGTTGCTCCACCAGATCGAAGTGTTAGGGCCTAAGAAGTCAACGCCAGAAGCATTAAATACAATATAAGTACAACAGTTTTTCCATCGTATAAAACTAATAATTGCAACCAGTGTGAAAGTTATGGACATTTCTACATTCCGAGCAACCTAGGCTTCAGTCTAGGGCGTTGCTCCAACAGATTGAATAGTTAGGGCCTTATAAGTCAACGCCCGAAGCATAAAATGCAATAAAATTACAACAGTTTTTCCATCGTATAACAGGATTAATTGCAACCAGTTTGAAAGCGATGGTCATTTCTACGTTCCGGGCAACCTAGGCTTCACTCTAGGGCGTTGCTCCACTAGATCGAATAGTGAGGGCCATAGAAGTCAACGCCAGAAGCATAAAATACCATATAAATACAACAGCTTTTCAATCGTATAAAAGGAATAAATGCAAACAGTGTTGTTTAAAATACATTTAAATTTCGAAGCATCGTTTCGTCCGCGAGAATCGCAGTACGTTAACGTGCTGTGACCGACCGAAGGTCGCCTTCGGTAGGAAATTCAGTTGCGTTGACAATAAACTCGGTACATTCGAATTGCGACTCGTTTTTTCATCCGATGCGGTTGAAGTTCGAACAGGTGAGCGATTACGATCAGCTGTTTGAATCTCAGGCCCGATAACGAGTGGGGGTATCGGAGCCTGACAAAGAGAGAGAGCAAAATCGGTACATTAGACAAAGAGAGACAATGATAAGCGAGCGCCGCGTAGCGGATTTTCGGGGACTCCGCGATTTTCGCGGAGCGTCTCGCGCTCGCATGTCGAAGTCAGTCTTGCACCGAACGCTCGCACGGTAGCAAGGAACAGCATTATAGAAGAGTCTACTGAGTTAGGAAATTTGGGCACCAAGTTCCTTAGCTCTTGACGCCTTCTACGCTGTATTATCGCACTACAGCTCGCCATAGCTCCCTTCGAGAACCACGTATTACACGTGCGAAGGCAAAGCGATTGTTTAGTCGCGATAAATTTAAAAGACGAGTAACTGCGCTCTTGGAATCGGTGGCTACCCCGATTCCCTGAGCTTGCTATTCGTCGGAGGAGCAATCAAGACCTCTTCTTGGTTGAGCCCCGATATTGGCACCAACAGAGAGGGTAAACGTAAGTGTATCACCTCTGCGTTGCCCGTGTTGTGTCACCCGTTTAGTAGCAGCCCGCGTACGACGAATAGATGCGTACGTTGCGGTGAACGGTGAGTGCTACAACCTCTGGCCTTTATCCGCCGCCAAGGCTAGCTAAAGCTAGTACCGAGGGTCGAACGCTCGCGAATCTCGGCTTACAACCGTGATTCGCACGAGGCAAGCCTTCTTGGAAGGCAGGTTGAGCAGAGAAAAGGAGGATCCCTCCTCTCTGCACACTCGTCTGCCGACGCTTTCTTCAGAGCGAAGAAACGTCGGTATTACAGTCCACTACATTACCTTAACGATACGTCAAGGTACTGCTCCCCCCTCCACGTAGGCTCGTTTCGAAGCCTGGAGTCGGGAAGACAACGGTTTGGCTTGAAAGCAATACGCTCGCTAACCAGTGCGGTTTCGCCGCTCTTTTCTTTTCCAGACGCCAGCGTCGCTAAGGGACACCGGCCGGCGTCAGTCCAAGGGACCCTTCCCTAAGATTTTGGTCGAAGACCCCCAACTAAACTAAAAAATAAACGTCGTATTTAAGTCCTTTTTAGGGCCGACTCAAATTTAATTAAGTGTACAATTTTTTTCTTGACACCCTTCTCTCAACCACCCAATCCGGACCCCGTTAGATCCCTGAATTTTCAGCGATTCTAACAGTGTGAAAGTAATGGTCATTTCTACGTTCTGGGCAACCTAGGCTTCACTCTAGGGCGTTGCTCCACCAGATCAAACAGTTAGGGCCTAACAAGTGAACGCCAGAAGCATAAAATACAATATAAATACAACAGTTTTTCCATCGTATAAAACCAATAATTGAAACCAGTGTGAAAGTAATGGTCATTTCTACATTCCGAGCAACCTAGGCTTCACTCTAGGGCGTTGCACCAACAGATTGAATAGTTAGGGCCTCAGAAGTCAACGCCCGAAGCATAAAATGCAATAAATGTACAACAGTGTTTCCATCATATAACAGGAACAATTGCAACCAGTTTGAAAGTGATGGCCGATTCTACGTTCCCGGCAACCTAGGCTTCACTCAAGGGCGTTGCTCCACCCAAATCGAATAGTTAGGGCCTTAGAAGTCAACGCCCGAAGCATAAAATACAATATAAGTACAACAGCTTTGGCATCGTATAAAATGAATAATTGCAAACAGTGTGAAGGTAATTGCCATTACTACGTTCCGAGCAACCTAGGCTTCACTCTAGGGCGTTGCTCCACCAGATCGAATAGTTAGGGCCTAAGAAGTCAACGCCAGAAGCATAAAATACGATATAAATACAACAGCTTTTCCATCGTATAAAGCGAATAATGGTAACCAGTGTGAAAGTTATGGTCATTTCTACACTTCCGGGCAACCTAGGCTTCAGTCTAGGGCCTTGCTCCACCAGCTCGAATAGTTAGGGCCTTAGAAGTCAACGCCAGAAGCATAAAATACACCAAAGATGCAACAGCTTTTCATCGTATCACAAGAATAACTGCAAACAGTGTGATAGTACTGGTCATTACTACGTTCCGGGTAATCTAGGCTTCACTCTGGGGCGCTGCTCCACCGGATCGAATAGCTAGGTACTTAGAATTCAACGCCAGAAGAATAAAATGCAATATAAGTACAACAGTTTTTCCATCGTATAAAATGAATAATTGCTACCAGTGTGAAAGTTATGGTCATTTCTACGTTCCGGGCAACCTAGGCTTCTCGCTAGGGTGTTGCTCCACCAGATGGAATAGCTAGGGCCTTAGAAGTCAACGCCCGAAGCATAAAATGCAAAATAAATAGAACAGCTTTTCCATTGTATAAAACGGATAACTCCAACCAGTGTGAAAGTACAGGTCATTTCTACGTTCCGGGTAACCTAGGTTTCACTCTAGGGCGTTGCTCCACCGGATCGAATAGCTAGGTACTTAGAATTCAACGCCAGAAGAATAAAATGCAATATAAGTACAACAGTTTTTCCATCGTATAAAACGATTAATTGCTACCCGTATGGAAGTGATGGTCATTTCTACGTTCCGGGCAACCCAGGCCTCACTCTAGGGTGTTGTTCCACCAGATTGAATAGTTAGGGCCTAAGAAATCAACGCCAGAAGCATAAAATACAATATAAATATAACAGTTTTTCCATCGTATAAAACGTATAATAGCAACCAGCGTGAAAGTTATGGTCATTTCTACGTTTCGGGCAACCTAGGCTTCACCCCAGGGCGTTGTTCCACCAGATCGAATAGTTAGGGCCGAAGAAGTGAACGCCAGAAGCATAAAATACGATATAAATACAACAGCTTTTCCATGGTATAAAAGCAATAATTGCAAACAGTGTGAATGCAATGGTCATTCCTACGTTCCGGGAAACCTAGGCTTCACCCTAGGGCGTTGTTCCACCAGATCGAATAGTCAGGGCCTAAGAAGTGAACGCCAGAAGCATAAAATGCAATAAAAATACAACAGTCTTTCCATCCTATAACAGGAATAATAGCAACCCGTGTGAAAGTGAATGTCATTTGTACGTTCCAGGGAACCTAGGCTTCACCCTAGGGCGTTGCTCCACCAGATCGAATTGTTATGGCCAAAGAAGTCAACGCCCGAAGCATAAAATACAAAATAAATAGAACAGTTTTTCCATTGTATAAAACGAATAATTGCTACCAGTGAAAAGGTTATGGTCATTTCTACGTTCCGGGCAACCTAGGCTTCACCCTAGGGCATTGTTCCATCAGATCGAATAGTTAGGCCCTAAGAAGTGAACGCCAGAAGCATAAAATACGATATAAATACAATAGCTTTTCCATCGTATAAAACAAATAATTGCAACCAGTTTGAAAGTGATGGTCATTTCTACGTTCCGGGCAACCTAGGCTTCACCCTAGGGCGTTGTTCCACCAGATCGAATTGTTAGGGCCAAAGAAGTCAACGCCCGAAGCATAAAATTCAAAATAAATACAACAGCCTTTACACCGTATAAAACGAATAATTGCAACCTGTGTGAAGGTTATGGTCATACCTACGTTCCGGGCAACCTAGGCTTCACTCTAGGGCGTTGCTCCACTAGATCGAATAGCTAGGGCCTTAGAAGTCAACGCCAGAAGCATAAAATACGATATAAATACAACAGCTTTTCCATCCTATAACAGGAATAATTGCAACCAGTTTGAAAGCGATGGTCATTTCTACGTTCCGGGTAACCTAGGCTTCACTCTAGGGCGTTGCTCCACCAGATCGAATAGTTAGGGACTAACAAGTGAACGCCAGAAGCATAAAATACAATATAAATACAACAGCTTTTCAATTGTATAAAAGGAATAATTGCAAACAGTGTGAAAGTAATGGTCATCTCTACGTTCCGGGCAACCTAGGCATCACCCTAGGGCGTTGCTCCACCAGATTAAACAGTTAGGGCCTTAGAAGTCAACGCCCGAAGCATAAAATACAAAATAAATAGAACAGTTTTTCCATTGTATAAAACGAATAATTGCTACCAGTGTAAAAGTTATGGTCATTTCTACGTTCCAGGCAACCTAGGCTTCACCCTAGGGCGTTGTTCCACCAGATCGAATAGTTAGGGTCTAAGAAGTGAACGCCAGAAGCATAAAATACAATATAAATACAACAGTTTTTCCATCGTATAAAACGAATAATTGCAACCAGTGTGAAAGTTATGGTTATTTCTACATTCCGAGCAACCTAGGCTTCACTATAGGGCGTTGTTCCACCAGCTCGAATAGTTAGGTCCTAAGAAGTGAACGCCAGAAGCATTAAATACAATAAAAATACAACAGTTTTTCCATCGTATAACAGGAATAATTGCAACCCGTGTGAAAGTGATGGTCATTTCTACGTTCCGGGCAGCCTAGGCTTTACCCTAGGGCGTTGTTCCACAAGATCGAATAGTTAGGGCCTAACAAGTGAACGCCAGAAGCATAAAATACAATATAAATACAACACTTTTTCCATCGTATAAAACGAATAATTGCAACCAGTGAGAAAGTAATGGCCATTTCTACGTTCCGGGCAGCCTAGGCTTCACTCTAAGGCGTTGCTCCACTAGATCGAATAGCTAGGGCCTTAGAAGTCGACTCCAGAAGCATAAAATACTATATAAATACAACAGCTTTTCCATCGTATAAAAGGAATAATTGCAAACAGTGTGAAAGTAATGGTCATTTCTACGTTCTGGGCAACCTAGGCTTCACTCTAGGGCGTTGCTCCACCAGATCAAACAGTTAGGGCCTTAGAAGTCAACGCCCGAAGCATAAAATACAAAGTAAATAGAACAGTTTTTCCATTGTATAAAACGGATAATTGCTACCAGTGTAAAAGTTATGATCATTTCTACGTTCCGGGCAACCTAGGCTTCACCCTAGCGCGTTGTTCCACCAGATCGAATAGTTAGGGCCTAAGAAGTGAACGCCAGAAGCATAAAATACAATATAAATACAACAGCCTTTCCATCGTATAAAAGGAATAATTGCACCCAGTGTGAAAGTAATGGTCATTTCTACGTTCCGGGCAACCTAGGCTCCACTCTAGGGCGTTGCTCCAACAGATCAAACAGCTAGGGCCTTAGAAGTCAACGCCCGAAGCATAAAACACAAAATAAATAGAACAGTTTTTCCATGGTATAAAACGAATAATTGCTACCAGTGTAAAAGTTATGGTCATTTCTACGTTCCGTGCAACCTAGGCTTCACTCTAGCGCGGTGCTCCACCATATCGAATAGCTACGGCCTTAGAAGCCTACGCCTGAAGCATAAAATACAATAAAAATACAACGGTCTTTTCATCGTATAACAGGAATAATTGCAACAAGCGTGAAGGTAATGATCATTTCGGCGTTTCGGGCATCCTAGACTTAACTCTGAGGCATTGCTCCACCAGATCGAATAGTTAGGGCCTAAGAAGTCAACGCCAGAAGCATAAAATACAATATAAATACAACAGTTTTTCCATTGTATAAAACGAATAATTGCTACCAGTGTAGAAGTTATGATCATTTCTTCGTTCCGGGCAACCTAGGCTTCACCCTAGGGCGTTGCTCCACTAGATCGAATAGTTAGGGCCATAGAAGTCAACGCCAGAAGCATAAAATACGATATAAATACAACAGTTTTTCCATCGTATAAAACGAATAATTGCAACCAGTGTGAAAGTTATGGTTATTTCTACATTCCGAGCAACCTAGGCTCCACTCTAGGGCGTTGTTCCACCAGCTCGAATAGTTAGGGCCTAAGAAGTGAACGCCAGAAGCATTATACACAATAAAAATACAACAGTTTTTCCATCGTATGACAGGAATAATTGCAACCCGTGTGAAAGTGATGGTCATTTCTACGTTCCGGGCAGCCTAGGCTTCACCCTAGGGCGTTGTTCCACAAGATGGAATAGTTAGGGCCTAACAAGTGAACGCCAGAAGCATAAAATACAATATAAATACAACAGTTTTTCCATCGTATAAAACGAATTATTGCAACCAGTGTGAAAGTAATGGTCATTTCTACATTCCGAGCAACCTAGGCTTCACTCTAGGGCGTTGCACCAACAGATTGAATAGTTAGGGCCTTAGAAGTCAACGCCCGAAGCATAAAATGCAATAAAAATACAACAGTTTTTCCATCGTATAACAGGTTTAATTGCAACCAGTTTGAAAGTGATGGTCATTTCTACGTTGCGGGCAACCTAGGCTTCACTCTAGGGCGTTGCTCCACTAGATCGAATAGCTAGGGCCTTAGAAGTCAACGCCAGAAGCATAAAATACGATATAAATACAACAGCTTTTCCATCCTATAACAGGAATAATTGCAACCCGTGTGAGAGTGATGGTCATTTCTACGTTCCAGGCAACCTAGGATTCACCCTAGGGCGTTGTTCCACCAGATCGAATAGTTAGGGACTAACAAGTGAACGCCAGAAGCATAAAATACAATATAAATACAACAGTTTGTCCATCGTATAAATCGAATAATTGCAACCAGTGTGAAAGTAATGGTCATTTCTACGTTCCGGGCAGCCTAGGCTTCACTCTAAGGCGTTGCTCCACTAGATCGAATAGCTAGGGCCTTAGAAGTCGACGCCAGAAGCATAAAATACGATATAAATACAACAGCTTTTCCATCGTATAAAAGGAATAATTGCAAACAGTGTGAAAGTAATGGTCATTTCTACGTTCCGGGCAACCTAGGCTTCACTCTAGGGCGTTGCTCCACCAGATCAAACAGTTAGGGCCTTAGAAGTCAACGCCCGAAGCATAAAATACAAAATAAATAGAACAGTTTTTCCATTGTATAAAACGGATAATTGCTACCAGTGTAAAAGTTATGATCATTTCTACGTTCCGGGCAACCTAGGCTTCACCCTAGGGCGTTGTTCCACCAGATCGAATAGTTAGGGCCTAAGAAGTGAACGCCAGAAGCATAAAACACAAAATAAATAGAACAGTTTTTCCATGGTATAAAACGAATAATTGCTACCAGTGTAAAAGTTATGGTCATTTCTACGTTCCGTGCAACCTAGGCTTCACTCTAGGTCGGTGCTCCACCATATCGAATAGCTAGGGCCTTAGAAGTCGACGCCAGAAGCAGAAAATACGATATAAATACAACAGCTTTTCCATCGTATAAAAGGAATAATTGCAAACAGTGTGAAAGTAATGGTCATTTCTACGTTCCGGGCAACCTAGGCTTCACTCTAGGGCGTTGCTCCACCAGATCAAACAGTTAGGGCCTTAGACGTCAACGCCCGAAGCATAAAATACAAAATAAATAGAACATTTTTTCCATTGTATAAAACGAATAATTGCTGCCAGTGTACAAGTTATGGTCATTTCTACGTTCCGAGCAACCTAGGCTTCACTCTAGGGCGGTGCTGTACCATATCGAATAGCTACGGCCTTAGAAGCCTACGCCTGAAGCATAAAATACAATAAAAATTCAACGGTCTTTTCATCGTATAACAGGAATAATTGCAACAAGCGTGAAAGTAATGATCATTTGGGCGTTTCGAGCATCCTAGACTTAACTCTGAGGCATTGCTCCACCAGATCGAATAGTTAGGGCCTAAGAAGTCAACGCCATAAGCATAAAATACAAAATAAATACAACAGACTTTACACCGTATAAAACGAATAATTGCAACCTGTGTGAAGGTTATGGTCATACCTACGTTCCGGGCAACCTAGGCTTCACTGTAGGGCGTTGCTCCACCAGATCGAAGTGTTAGGGCCTAAGAAGTCAACGCCAGAAGCATTAAATACAATATAAGTACAACAGTTTTTCCATCGTATAAAACTAATAATTGCAACCAGTGTGAAAGTTATGGACATTTCTACATTCCGAGCAACCTAGGCTTCACTCTAGGGCGTTGCTCCAACAGATTGAATAGTTAGGGCCTTAGAAGTCAACGCCCGAAGCATAAAATGCAATAAAATTACAACAGTTTTTCCATCGTATAACAGGATTAATTGCAACCAGTTTGAAAGCGATGGTCATTTCTACGTTCCGGGCAACCTAGGCTTCACTCTAGGGCGTTGCTCCACTAGATCGAATAGTGAGGGCCATAGAAGTCAACGCCAGAAGCATAAAATACCATATAAATACAACAGCTTTTCAATCGTATAAAAGGAATAATTGCAAACAGTGTGAAAGTAATGGTCATTTCTACGTTCCGGGCAACCTAGGCTTCACCCTAGGGCGTTGCTCCACCAGATTAAACAGTTAGGGCCATAGAAGTCAACGCCCGAAGCATTAAATACAAAATAAATAGAACAGTTTTTCCATTGTATAGAACGAATAATTGCTACCAGTGTAAAAGTTATGGTCATTTCTACGTTCCAGGCAACCTAGGCTTCACCCTAGGGCGTTCTTCCACCAGATCGAATAGTTAGGGCCTAAGAAGTCGACTCCAGAAGCATAAAATACTATATAAATACAACAGCTTTTCCATCGTATAAAAGGAATAATTGCAAACAGTGTGAAAGTAATGGTCATTTCTACGTTCTGGGCAACCTAGGCTTCACTCTAGGGCGTTGCTCCACCAGATCAAACAGTTAGGGCCTTAGAAGTCAACGCCCGGAGCATAAAATACAAAGTAAATAGAACAGTTTTTCCATTGTATAAAACGGATAATTGCTACCAGTGTAAAAGTTATGATCATTTCTACGTTCCGGGCAACCTAGGCTTCACCCTAGCGCGTTGTTCCACCAGATCGAATAGTTAGGGCCTAAGAAGTGAACGCCAGAAGCATAAAATACAATATAAATACAACAGCCTTTCCATCGTATAAAAGGAATAATTGCACCCAGTGTGAAAGTAATGGTCATTTCTACGTTCCGGGCAACCTAGGCTCCACTCTAGGGCGTTGCTCCACCAGATCAAACAGTTAGGGCCTTAGAAGTCAACGCCCGAAGCATAAAACACAAAATAAATAGAACAGTTTTTCCATGGTATAAAACGAATAATTGCTACCAGTGTAAAAGTTATGGTCATTTCTACGTTCCGTGCAACCTAGGCTTCACTCTAGGGCGGTGCTCCACCATATCGAATAGCTACGGTCTTAGAAGCCTACGCCTGAAGCATAAAATACAATAAAAATACAACGGTCTTTTCATCGTATAACAGGAATAATTGCAACAAGCGTGAAGGTAATGATCATTTCGGCGTTTCGGGCATCCTAGACTTAACTCTGAGGCATTGCTCCACCAGATCGAATAGTTAGGGCCTAAGAAGTCAACGCCAGAAGCATAAAATACAATATAAATACAACAGTTTTTCCATTGTATAAAACGAATAATTGCTACCAGTGTAGAAGTTATGATCATTTCTTCGTTCCGGGCAACCTAGGCTTCACCCTAGGGCGTTGCTCCACAAGATGGAATAGTTAGGGCCTAACAAGTGAACGCCAGAAGCATAAAATACAATATAAATACAACAGTTTGTCCATCGTATATATCGAATAATTGCAACCAGTGTGAAAGTAATGGTCATTTCTACGTTCCGGGCAGCCTAGGCTTCACTCTAAGGCGTTGCTCCACTAGATCGAATAGCTAGGGCCTTAGAAGTCGACGCCAGAAGCATAAAATACGATATAAATACAACAGCTTTTCCATCGTATAAAAGGAATAATTGCAAACAGTGTGAAAGTAATGGTCATTTCTACGTTCCGGGCAACCTAGGCTTCACTCTAGGGCGTTGCTCCACCAGATCAAACAGTTAGGGCCTTAGAAGTCAACGCCCGAAGCATAAAATACAAAATAAATAGAACAGTTTTTCCATTGTATAAAACGGATAATTGCTACCAGTGTAAAAGTTATGATCATTTCTACGTTCCGGACAACCTAGGCTTCACCCTAGGGCGTTGTTCCACCAGATCGAATAGTTAGGGCCTAAGAAGTGAACGCCAGAAGCATAAAACACAAAATAAATAGAACAGTTTTTCCATGGTATAAAACGAATAATTGCTACCAGTGTAAAAGTTATGGTCATTTCTACGTTCCGTGCAACCTAGGCTTCACTCTAGGTCGGTGCTCCACCATATCGAATAGCTAGGGCCTTAGAAGTCGACGCCAGAAGCAGAAAATACGATATAAATACAACAGCTTTTCCATCGTATAAAAGGAATAATTGCAAACAGTGTGAAAGTAATGGTCATTTCTACGTTCCGGGCAACCTAGGCTTCACTCTAGGGCGTTGCTCCACCAGATCAAACAGTTAGGGCCTTAGACGTCAACGCCCGAAGCATAAAATACAAAATAAATAGAACATTTTTTCCATTGTATAAAACGAATAATTGCTGCCAGTGTACAAGTTATGGTCATTTCTACGTTCCGGGCAACCTAGGCTTCACTCTAGGGCGGTGCTGTACCATATCGAATAGCTACGGCCTTAGAAGCCTACGCCTGAAGCATAAAATACAATAAAAATTCAACGGTCTTTTCATCGTATAACAGGAATAATTGCAACAAGCGTGAAAGTAATGATCATTTGGGCGTTTCGAGCATCCTAGACTTAACTCTGAGGCATTGCTCCACCAGATCGAATAGTTAGGGCCTAAGAAGTCAACGCCATAAGCATAAAATACAAAATAAATACAACAGACTTTACACCGTATAAAACGAATAATTGCAACCTGTGTGAAGGTTATGGTCATACGTACGTTCCGGGCAACCTAGGCTTCACTGTAGGGCGTTGCTCCACCAGATCGAAGTGTTAGGGCCTAAGAAGTCAACGCCAGAAGCATTAAATACAATATAAGTACAACAGTTTTTCCATCGTATAAAACTAATAATTGCAACCAGTGTGAAAGTTATGGACATTTCTACATTCCCAGCAACCTAGGCTTCACTCTGGGGCGTTGCTCCAACAGATTGAATAGTTAGGGCCTTAGAAGTCAACGCCCGAAGCATAAAATGCAATAAAATTACAACCGTTTTTCCATCGTATAACAGGATTAATTGCAACCAGTTTGAAAGCGATGGTCATTTCTACGTTCCGGGCAACCTAGGCTTCACTCTAGGGCGTTGCTCCACTAGATCGAATAGTGAGGGCCATAGAAGTCAACGCCAGAAGCATAAAATACCATATAAATACAACAGCTTTTCAATCGTATAAAAGGAATAATTGCAAACAGTGTGAAAGTAATGGTCATTTCTACGTTCCGGGCAACCTAGGCTTCACCCTAGGGCGTTGCTCCACCAGATTAAACAGTTAGGGCCTTAGAAGTCAACGCCCGAAGCATTAAATACAAAATAAATAGAACAGTTTTTCCATTGTATAGAACGAATAATTGCTACCAGTGTAAAAGTTATGGTCATTTCTACGTTCCAGGCAACCTAGGCTTCACCCTAGGGCGTTCTTCCACCAGATCGAATAGTTAGGGCCTAAGAAGTGAACGCCAGAAGCATAAAATACAATATAAATACAACAGATTCTCCATCGTGTAAAACGAATAATTGCAACCAGTGTGAAAGTTATGGTTATTTCCACATTCCGAGCAACCTAGGCTTCACTCTAGGGCGTTGTTCCACCAGCTCGAATAGTTAGGGCCTAAGAAGTGAACGCCAGAAGCATTAAATACAATAAAAATACAACAGTTTTTCCATCGTATAACAGGAATAATTGCAACCCGTGTGAAAGTGATGGTCATTTCTACGTTCCCGGCAGCCTAGGCTTCACCCTAGGGCGTTGTTCCACAAGATCGAATAGTTAGGGCCTAACAAGTGAACGCCAGAAGCATAAAATACAATATAAATACAACAGTTTTTCCATCGTATAAAACGAATAATTGCAACCAGTGTGAAAGTAATGGTCATTTCTACATTCCGAGCAACCTAGGCTTCACTCTAGGGCGTTGCACCAACAGATTGAATAGTTAGGGCCTTAGAAGTCAACGCCCGAAGCATAAAATGCAATAAAAATACAACGGTTTTTCCATCGTATAATAGGTTTAATTGCAACCAGTTTGAAAGTGATGGTCATTACTACGTTCCGGGCAACCTAGGCTTCGCTCTAGGGCGTTGCTCCACTAGATCGAATAGCTAGGGCCTTAGAAGTCAACGCCAGAAGCATAAAATACGATATAAATACAACAGCTTTTCCATCCTATAACAGGAATAATTGCAACCCGTGTGAGAGTGATGGTCATTTATACGTTCCGGGCAACCTAGGCTTCACCCTAGGGCGTTGTTCCACCAGATCGAATAGTTAGGCACTAACAAGTGAACGCCAGAAGCATAAAATACAATATAAATACAACAGTTCTTCCATCATATAAAACGAATGATTGCAACCAGTATGAAAGTTATGGTCATTTCCTCGTTCCGAGCAACCTAGGCTTCACTCTATGGCGTTCATCCACCACATCGAATAGCTACGGCCTCAGAAGTCAACGCCCGAAGCATAAAATGCAATAAATGTACAACAGTGTTTCCATCATATAACAGGAACAATTGCAACCAGTTTGAAAGTGATGGCCGATTCTACGTTCCGGGCAACCTAGGCTTCACTCAAGGGCGTTGCTCCACCCAAATCGAATAGCTAGGGCCTTAGAAGTCAACGCCCGAAGCATAAAATACAATATAAGTACAACAGCTTTGGCATCGTATAAAATGAATAATTGCAGACAGTGTGAAGGTAATTGCCATTACTACGTTCCGAGCAACCTAGGCTTCACTCTAGGGCGTTGCTCCACCAGATCGAATAGTTAGGGCCTAAGAAGTCAACGCCAGAAGCATAAAATACGATATAAATACAACAGCTTTTCCATCGTATAAAGCGAATAATGGTAACCAGTGTGAAAGTTATGGTCATTTCTACGTTCCGGGCAACCTAGGCTTCAGTCTAGGGCCTTGCTCCACCAGCTCGAATAGTTAGGGCCTTAGAAGTCAACGCCAGAAGCATAAAATACGATAAAGATGCAACAGCTTTTCATCGTATCACAGGAATAACTGCAAACAGTGTGATAGTACTGGTCATTACTACGTTCCGGGTAATCTAGGCTTCACTCTAGGGCGCTGCTCCACCGGATCGAATAGCTAGGTACTTAGAATTCAACGCCAGAAGAATAAAATGCAATATAAGTACAACAGTTTTTCCATCGTATAAAATGAATAATTGCTACCAGTGTGAAAGTTATGGTCATTTCTACGTTCCGGGCAACCTAGGCTTCTCGCTAGGGTGTTGCTCCACCAGATGGAATAGCTAGGGCCTTAGAAGTCAACGCCCGAAGCATAAAATGCAAAATAAATAGAACAGCTTTTCCATTGTATAAAACGGATAACTCCAACCAGTGTGAAAGTACTGGTCATTTCTACGTTCCGGGTAACCTAGGTTTCACTCTAGGGCGTTGCTCCACCACATAGAATAGCTAGGCACTTAGAATTCAACGCCAGAAGGATAAAATACAATATAAGTACAACAGTTTTTCCATCGTATGGAATGAATATTTGCAAACATTGTGAAAGTAATGGTCATTTCTACGTTCCGGGCAACGCATGCGACACTCTAGGGCGTTGCCCCACCACATCTAATAGCTACGGCCTTCAAAGTCAACGCCAGAAGCATAAAATACGATATAAATACAACAGCTTTTCCATCATATACAACGAATAATGGTAACCAGTGTGAAAGTTATGGTCATTTCTACGTTCCGGGCAACCTAGGCTTCACCCCAGGGCGTTGTTCCACCTGATCGAATAGTTAGTGCCTTAGAAGTCAACGCCAGAAGCATAAAATACAATATAAGTACAACAGTTTTTCCATCGTATAAAATGAATAATTGCAGGCATTGTGAAAGTAATGGTCATTTCTACGTTCCGGGCAACCAAGACTTCACTGTAGGGCGTTGCTCCACCCAAATCGAATAGTTATGGCCTTAGAAGTCAACGCCCGAAGCATAAAATACAATATAAGTACAACAGCTTTGCCATCGTATAAAATGAATAATTGCAAACAGTGTGAAGGTAATGTCCATTACTACGTTCCGAGCAACCTAGGCTTCACTCTAGGGCGTTGCTCCACCAGATCGACTAGTTAGGGCCTAAGAAGTCAACGCCAGAAGCATAAAATACGATATAAATACAACAGCTTTTCCATCGTAGAAAACGATTAATGGCAACCAGTGTGAATGTTATGGTCATTTCTACGTTCCGGGCAACCTAGGCTTCAGTCTAGGGCCTTGCTCCACCAGATCGAATAGTTAGTGCCTTAGAAGTCAACGCCAGAAGCATAAAATACAATATAAATACAACAGTTTTTCCGTCGTATAAAACGATTGATTGCTACCCGCATGGAAGTGATGGTCATTTCTACGTTCCGGGCAACCTAGGCCTCACTCTAGGGTGTTGTTCCACCAGATTGAATAGTTAGGGCCTAAGGAATCAACGCCAGAAGCATAAAATACAATATAAATATAACAGTTTTTCCATCGTATAAAACGTATAATAGCAACCATCGTGAAAGTTATGGTCATTTCTACGTTTCGGGCAACCTAGGCTTCACCCCAGGGCGTTGTTCCACCAGATCGAATAGTTAGGGCCGAAGAAGTGAACGCCAGAAGCATAAAATACGATATATATACAACAGCTTTTCCATCGTAGAAAACGATTAATGGCAACCAGTGTGAACGTTGTGGTCATTTCTACGTTCCGGGCAACCTAGGCTTCAGTCTAGGGCCTTGCTCCACCAGCTCGAATAGGTAGGGCCTTAGAAGTCAACGTCAGAAGCATAAAATACGATAAAGATGCAACAGCTTTTCATCGTATAACAGGAATAACTGCAAACAGTGTGATAGTACTGGTCATTACTACGTTCCGGGCAACCTAGGCTTCACTCTAGGGCGTTGCTCCACCCAAATCGAATAGTTAGGGCCTTAGAAGTCAACGCCCGAAGCATAAAATACAATATAAGTACAACAGCTTTGCCATCGTATAAAATGAATAATTGCAAACAGTGTGAAGGTTATGTCCATTACTACGTTCCGAGCAACCTAGGCTTCACTCTAGGGCGTTGCTCCACCAGATCGAATAGTTAGGGCCTAAGAAGTCAACGCCAGAAGCATAAAATACGATATAAATACAACAGCTTTTCCATCGTATAAAACGAATAATGGTAACCAGTGTGAAAGTTATGGTCATTTCTACGTTCCGGGCAACCTAGGCTTCAGTCTAGGGCCTTGCTCCACCCGCTCGAATAGTTAGGGCCTAAGAAGTCGACGCCAGAAGCATAAAATACGATATATATACAACAGCTTTTCCATCGTAGAAAACGATTAATGGCAACCAGTGTGAATGTTATGGTCATTTCTACGTTCCGGGCAACGTAGGCTTCAGTCTAGGGCCTTGCTCCACCAGCTCGAATAGGTAGGGCCTTAGAAGTCAACGCCAGAAGCATAAAATACGATAAAGATGCAACAGCTTTTCATCGTATAACAGGAATAACTGCAAACAGTGTGATAGTACTGGTCATTACTACGTTCCGGGTAATCTAGGCTTCACTCTAGGGCGCTGCCCCACCAGATTGAATAGCTAGGGACTTAGAAGTTAACGCCCGAAGCATAAGATACAAAATAAATAGAACAGTTTTTCCATCGTATAAAACGAATAATAGCAACCAGTTGAAAGTTATGGTCATTTCTACGTTCCGGGCAACCTAGGCTTCACTCCAGGGCGTTGCTCCACCAGATCGAATAGTTAGTGCCTTAGAAGTCAACGCCAGAAGCATAAAATACAATATAAGTACAACAGCTTTGCCATCGTATAAAACGAATAATTGCAAACAGTGTGAAGGTAATGGCCATTTCTACGTTCCGAGCAACCTAGGCTTCACTCTAGGGCGTTGCTCCACCAGATCGAATAGTTAGGGCCTAAGAAGTCAACGCCAGAAGCATAAAATACGATATAAATACAACAGCTTTTCCATCGTAGAAAACGATTAATGGCAACCAGTGTGAATGTTATGGTCATTTCTACGTTCCGGTCAACCTAGGCTTCACTCTAGGTCGTTCATCCACCAGATCGAATAGTTTGGGCCTATTAACTCAACGCCAGAAGTATAAAATACAATAAAGGTGCAACAGTTTTTCCATCGAATAGCAGGAATAATTGCAACCAGTGTGAAGGTAATGGTATGTTCTACGTTCCGGGCAACCTAGGCTGCACTCTAGGGCGGTGCTCCACCAGATCAAATAGTTAGGGCCTAAGAAGTCAACGCCAGAAGCATAAATTACAATATGAGTACAACAGCTTTTACATCGTATATAATGTATATTTGCAAACAGTGTGGAAGTAATGGTCACTTCTACGTTCCGGGCAACCTAGGCTTCACTCTAGGGTGTTGCTCCACCAGATGGAATTGCTAGGGACTTAGAATTCAGTGCCAGAAGCATAAACTGCAATATAAATTTAACAGCTTTTCCATCGTATAAAAGCAATAATAGCAACCAGTGTGAAAGCTATGGTCATTTCAACGTTCCGGGCAACCTAGGCTTCAGTCTAGGGCCTTGCTCCACCAGATCGAATAGTTAGGGCCTAAGAAGTCAACGCCAGAAGCATAAAATACGATATAAATACAACAGCTTTTCCATCGTAGAAAACGATTAATGGCAACCAGTGTGAATGTTATGGTCATTTCTACGTTCCGGGCAACCTAGGCTTCAGTCTAGGGTCTTGCTCCACCAGATCGAATAGTTAGTGCCTTAGAAGTCAACGCCAGAAGCATAAAATACAATATAAATACAACAGTTTTTCCATCGTATAAAACGATTAATTGCTACCCGTATGGAAGTGATGGTCATTTCTACGTTCCGGGCAACCTAGGCCTCACTCTAGGGTGTTGTTCCACCAGATTGAATAGTTAGGGCCTAAGAAATCAACGCCAGAAGCATAAAATACAATATAAATATTGTAGGAATAGAATTGTAGGATGGGAACACTGACGCGAGTGCGAGTGTGTGTGTGTGTTTGAGTGTGTGTGTGTGCGCTAGAGTAAAGGATACCAAGATTAGGCGAGAATATTCGAGAACATTCGATCGGCGTAAAACAAAAGACCGCACCCGCGACGAGCGGAGTCAGAGCGACGCGGGTCAACAAACTAGTACGAAAAAAACGATACGATCACGACGACAACAGGGTTACGAAACGTCTAAACGAAACGTCTATTAATTGTACTTTTATGTCGCATACTTGTCTTAATAAATAGATATTAACAATTCTATTCCTACAATTGGGGGCTCGTCCGGGATAAAAACAAGTAGCGAGTTCGCGACGGGAAGTTACAATTAGGAAAAGTGATTTGTGCAACGAGTCAAACTACCCACGATTTGAACGATTTGAAACGCAATGGAGGACGTGAACTGGCAAAACCTCACCACCGCACGCTTGAAAGAGATGCTGAGGGAGCGATCTCTCTCAACCAGTGGAACGAAGAACGAGCTGGTCGCAAGGTTACTTGAGCACGGCGGCGAGATGGACGGTGTTTTCGATGGAGCTGGTGGAGGTGACAAAGAAACAGGGCCGACACTCCGCGACTCAGCCCAAGCTCCGGAGTTGGAGCTATTGAGGCTGCGACTCAAACTTGTGGAGAAAGAAAAGGAGATGGCCATCCGGGAAGCAGAGCTGGCCAAACGCGAGCTGGAACTTTTGCGACTGGCACCAGCTAGTGACGAACTGCGGTCAACGAGAACGGAGGTTGCAGCCGCGACGTCCGAACCCCTCCGCATGAGCATCACGGCCATTGCGGAGCTCCTGAGTTACTTCGATGGTTCGGAGGGCACGTTCGAGACGTGGACGAGGCAGTTCCGACACCTAAGCAACGTTTACGGTTTGCGAGACGACGCGTGTCGCATTCTCATCGTGTCCAAGCTGCGAGGGAAGGCCCTGGATTGGTTCCATTCTCGACCGGAGTACACGGTAATGGCGATCGAGACCTTTCTGGAACATATGAGTTCCATGTTTCACCAACGACCCAACCGGCTATTGGCGAGGCGACGATTCGAGGAGAGGACGTGGCAGCGGGGAGAAACCTTCGCCGATTACCTCCACCAAAAGGTGATCCTGGCGAACCGCATCCCCATAGACGGAGAGGAACTCATCGACTGCATCGTCGATGGGATACCCGACCCTGTCCTTCAGGACCAGGCGCGCCTCCAAAGGTTCCGGACGAACGCCGATCTGCTGGAAGCGTTCGGCAAGATTTCGCTCAGGCAGAAGACAGCCAGCGCAACGCCCAAGGGAGGGGACCCGATGTCGAGGACCAAGGGCGATGGGCCAGCGAGCCCAGCGACGGCAACGAGAAGATGCTCCAACTGCGGCGACCGAGGACATCCAACGTCGAAATGTCCCACACAGAACAGAGGTCGTAAGTGCTTTCAGTGTAACGATTATGGTCACATTTCACGCGATTGCCCGACGAAAAAACAGGCCCCGAAAAACGTCCTCGCTGTCGCGGAATCGGCGGAAACGAAATTCCGAAAAGATGTTCGTGTAAACGGGTGCGCTGCGGTGGCCGTCCTTGACACAGGTAGCGATGTCTCTCTAATTCGGAAAAGCGCATACTTCGACGTCGGGGCACCGCCGCTGACAAACGAAATAATACATCTCCGGGGAATTGGCTCGCAAGAGTATCGGACTCTCGGGAAGTTTGACGCGGAGATCATGATCGACGACGAGATACGCGAAGCTACATTGCACGTTGTAGAAAACACGGTCCTGAATCATGGAGTGTTGCTCGGCTATGATTTCATAAATGCCGCGGAGTGGACGGTAAGAGACGGCACGATGACATTGGCGAAACGGCCGAATACGCAGACTATCGTGCCCGAAGTTTTATACGTTGGCCACGAACAGGAACGCGACGCGATCGACCTATCTCACGTGAAAGACGCGAAATTACGAAAAGAGATCGAGACGGTCGTTCGCGAGTACAAGCCTGACAAAAGCCGCGACGTCGGGGTAACAATGAAAATTATTGTCAAGGACGACGAGCCGGTGTATCAGCGACCGAGGAGACTATCTCCCTCCGAGAGAGAGACGGTTAATCGGCAAATAAACGAGTGGATATGCGACGGCATAGTACAACCCTCTCTTTCGGAGTATGCAAGCCCAGTGGTTCTTGTTAAAAAGAAGGACGGTACTCCTCGCTTGTGCGTCGATTTCCGACAACTGAATGCTAAAATCGTTCGCGACCGATACCCCCTTCCACTGATCGAGGATCAATTAGATTTTTTACGGGACGCAACCATTTACAGCACGTTAGACTTGCGGAACGCGTTCTTTCACGTCACAGTCGAACCAGAAAGCCGAAAATATACGTCCTTCGTAGTACCCGACGGGCAATACGAATTTCTAAAAGTACCATTCGGCTTATGTAACTCGCCTGCTGTTTTTCAAAGGTTCGTGAACGTTGCGTTTAAAGACCTCATTGCGGAGAGGGTCGTCTTAACGTACATCGACGATTTGGTAGTACCCGCGACAGATTACGAAACCGCCAAGCAACGATTGATAAGCGTCCTTAAACGAGCGTCAGAATGCGGTCTAATAATAAACTGGTCCAAATGCGAACTTTTGAAGACGCGGGTGGAGTACCTCGGACATGTAGTGGAAGGAGGCACGGTGCGCCCTTGGGAAAACAAAGCGAAGGCGGTAGCCCGTTTCCCTGCACCGACGACGATTAAACAATTGCAGAGCTTTCTTGGGCTAGCCGGATACTTCCGGAAATTCATTCCGGAATATTCTACATTGGCGCGTCCACTAACACGACTATTAAAAGCCGATGTGCCCTTCCGGTTCGGGTCGGAAGAGCAGAACGCATTTCAGTCGCTCAAGGAAGCTCTACTCAAGAAACCAGTTCTGCGAATTTACTGGCCCGAGCGGGAAACAGAGCTACACACGGACGCGTCTATACACGGCTACGGGGCAATATTACTACAGCGTGATAGCGAGGACGGTGCGTTTCACCCCGTGTATTACGCGAGCGGGATGACAACAGCAGCGGAACAACGATATCCGAGCTACGAGCTAGAGGTGATGGCAATCGTAAGGGCATTAAAGAAATTCAGGGTTTATTTGCTCGGCATTCCATTCAAAATAGTGACAGATTGTCGGGCATTCGCGTTGACCATGCGGAAAAAAGACCTCTGTGTTCGGGTGGCACGCTGGGCGTTACTGCTCGAGGAATTCGAATACTCGATCGAGCACCGACCCGGAACCGCGATGAAACACGTTGACGCGCTTAGTCGTAATCCCACGTTGGACTGTCTCGCGGTAGAGAGCGAAGATAGCGTTACGGCGCGAATCCGTAAGGCCCAGGAACGCGACGACGACCTACAGAAAATAATACAGGGCGTTAACAAACGAGGAATCGACGGCTACGTGACGAAACGAGGGCTTCTCTTACGCGAAGTAGACGGCGAGTTGCGCATCGTGGTACCTAAGGAAATGCAAACGCAGGTCACTCGCAGGGCACACGAGAACGGACATTTTTCGATCACGACGACAACAGGGTTACGAAACGTCTAAACGAAACGTCTATTAATTGTACTTTTATGTCGCATACTTGTCTTAATAAATAGATATTAACAATTCTATTCCTACAATATAACAGTTTTTCCATCGTATAAAACGAATAATAGCAACCAGCGTGAAAGTTATGGTCATTTCTACGTTTCGGGCAACCTAGGCTTCACCCCAGGGCGTTGTTCCACCAGATCGAATAGTTAGGGCCGAAGAAGTGAACGCCAGCAGCATAAAATACAATATAAATACAACAGTTTTTCCATCATATAAAACGAATAATTGCAACCAGTATGAAAGTTCTGGTCATTTCTACGTTCCGGGCAACCTAGGCTTCACTCTATGGCGTTCATCCACCACATCGAATAGCTACGGCCTCAGAAGTCAACGCCCGAAGCATCAAATGCAATAAATGTACAACAGTGTTTCCATCATATAACAGGAACAATTGCAACCAGTTTGAAAGTGATGGCCGATTCTACGTTCCGGGCAACCTAGGCTTCACTCTAGGCCGTTGCTCCACCCAAATCGAATAGTTAGGGCCTTAGAAGTCAACGCCCGAAGCATAAAATACAATATAAGTACAACAGCTTTGCCATCGTATAAAATGAATAATTGCAAACAGTGTGAAGGTAATGTCCATTACTACGTTCCGAGCAACCTAGGCTTCACTCTAGGGCGTTGCTCCACCAGATCGAATAGTTAGGGCCTAAGAAGTCAACGCCAGAAGCATAAAATACGATATAAATACAACAGCTTTTCCATCGTATAAAACGAATAATGGTAACCAGTGTGAAAGTTATGGTCATTTCTACGTTCCGGGCAACCTAGGCTTCAGTCTAGGGCCTTGCTCCACCAGCTCGAATAGTTAGGGCCTTAGAAGTCAACGCCAGAAGCATAAAATACGACAAAGATGCAACAGCTTTTCATTGTATAACAGGAATAACTGCAAACAGTGTGATAGTACTGGCCATTACTACGTTCCGGGTAATCTAGGCTTCACTCTAGGGCGCTGCTCCACCGGATCGAATAGCTAGGGACTTAGAATTCAACGCCAGAAGGATAAAATGCAATATAAGTACAACTGTTTTTCCATCGTATAAAATGAATAATTGCTACCAGTGTGAAAGTTAAGGTCATTTGTACGTCCCGGGCAACCTAGGCTTCACTGTAGAGTGATGCTCCACCAGATGGAATAGGTAGTGCCTTAGAAGGCAACGCCAGAAACATAATATACAACATAAATATAACAGTTTTTCCAGCGTATAAAACGAATAATAGCAATCATTGTGAAAGTTGTGGTCATTTCTACGTTTCGGGCAACCTAGGCTTCACTCTAGGGCGTTGCTCCACCAGATCAAACAGTTAGGGCCTTAGAAGTTAACGCCCGAAGCATAAAATACAAAATAAATAGAACAGTTTTTCCATCGTATAAAACGAATAATAGCAACCAGTTGAAAGTTATGGTCATTTCTACGTTCCGGGCAACCTAGGCTTCACCCCAGGGCGTTGTTCCACCAGATCGAATAGTTAGTGCCTTAGAAGTCAACGCCAGAAGCATAAAATACAATATAAGTACAACAGTTTTTCCATCGTATAAAATGAATAATTTTAAACATTGCGAAAGTAATGGTCATTTCTACGTTCCGGGCAACCTAGGCGTCACTCTAGTGCGTTGCTCCACCACATCTGATAGCTACGGCCTTAGACGTCAACGACAGAAGCATAAAATGCAATAAAGGTGCAACAGCTTTTCCATCGTATAAAACGAATAATTGCAACCAGTATGAAAGTTATTGTCATTTCTACTTTCCGGGCAACCTAGACTTCACCCTAGGGCGTTGCTCCAACAGATTGAATAGTTAGGACCTTAGAAGACAATGACCGAAGCATCAAATGCAATAAAAATACAACAGTTTTTCCATCATATAACAGGAATAATTGCAACCAGTGTGAAGGTAATGGATGTTCTACGTTCCGGGCAACCTAGGCTTCACTCTAGGGCGTTGCTCCACCAGATAAAACAGTTAGGGCCTTAGAAGTTAACGCCCGAAGCATAAAATACAAAATAAATAGAACAGTTTTTCCATCGTATAAAACGAATAATAGCAAACAGTTGAAAGTTATGGTCATTTCTACGTTCCGGGCAACCTAGGCTTCACCCCAGGGCGTTGTTCCACCAGATCGAATAGTTAGTGCCTTAGAAGTCAACGCCAGAAGGATAAAATACAATATAAGTACAACAGTTTTTCCATCGTATGAAATGAATATTTGCAAACGTTGTGAAAGTAATGGCCATTTCTACGTTCCGGGCAACGCATGCGACACTCTAGGGCGTTGCCCCACCACATCTAATAGCTACGGCCTTCAAAGTCAACGCCAGAAGCATAAAATACGATATAAATACAACAGCTTTTCCACCATATAAAACGAATAATGGTAACCAGTGTGAAAGTTATGGTCATTTCTACGTTCCGGTCAACCTAGGCTTCACTCTAGGACGTTGCTCCACCAGATCGAATAGTTAGGGCCTGTGAAGTAAACGCCAGAAGCATTAAAAACAATAAAGGTGCAACAGTTTTTCCATCGTATAACAGGAATAATTGCAACCAGTGTGAAGGTAATGGTATGTTCTACGTTCCGGGCAACCTAGGCTTCACTCTAGGGCGGTGCTCCACCAGATCAAATAGTTAGGGCCTAAGAAGTCAACGCCAGAAGCATAAATTACAATATAAGTACAACAGCTTTTCCATCGTATATAATGTATATTTGCAAACAGTGTGGAAGTAATGGTCACTTCTACGTTCCGGGCAACCTTTGCTTCACTCTAGGGTGCTGCTCCACCAGATGGAATTGCTAGGGACTTAGAATTCAACGCCCGAAGCATAAAATGCAAAATAAATAGAACAGTTTTTCCATTGTATAAAACGAATAACTGCAACCAGTCTGAAAGTACTGGTCATTTCTACGTTCCGGGTAACCTAGGTTTCACACTAGGGCGTTGCTCCACCAGATCGAATAGCTAGGGACTTCGAACTCAACGCCAGAAGGATAAAATACAATATAAGTACAAAAGTTTTTCCATCGTATAAAATGAATAATTGCAGACATTGTGAAAGTAATGGTCATTTCTACGTTCCAGTCAACCCAGGTGTAACGCTAGGGCGTTGCTCCACCACATCTAATAGCTACGGTTTTAGAAGTCGACGCCAGGAGCATAAAATACAATATAAATACAACAGCTTTTCCATCGTATAAAATGAATAATTGCAAACAGTGTGAAAGTAATGGTCATCTCTACGTTCCGGGCAACCTAGGCTTCACTCTATGGCGTTCTTCCACCACATCGAATAGATACGGCCTCAGAACTCAACGCCTGAAGCATAAAATACAATAAAAATACAATAGCCTTTCCCTCCTATAACAGGAATAATTGCAACCCTTGTGAAAGTGATGGTCATTTCTACGTTCCGGGCAACCTCGGCTTCAGTCTAGGGCCTTGCTCCACCAGCTCGAATAGTTAGGGCCTTAGAAGTCAACGCCAGAAGCATTAAATACGACAAAGATGCAACAGCTTTTCATCGTATAACAGGAATAACTGCAAACAGTGTGATAGTACTGGTCATTACTACGTTCCGGGTAATCTAGGCTTCACTCTAGGGCGCTGCTCCACCGGATCGAATAGCTAGGGACTTAGAATTCAACGCCAGAAGGATAAAATGCAATATAAGTACAACAGTTTTTCCATCGTATAAAATGAATAATTGCTACCAGTGTGAAAGTTATGGTCATTTCTACGTCCCGGGCAACCTAGGCTTCACTGTAGAGTGATGCTCCACCAGATGGAATAGGTAGTGCCTTAGAAGGCAACGCCAGAAGGATAAAATACAATATAAGTACAACAGTTTTTCCATCGTATGAAATGAATATTTGCAAACGTTGTGAAAGTAATGGCCATTTCTACGTTCCGGGCAACGCATGCGACACTCTAGGGCGTTGCCCCACCACATCTAATAGCTACGGCCTTCAAAGTCAACGCCAGAAGCATAAAATACGATATAAATACAACAGCTTTTTCACCATATAAAACGAATAATGGTAACCAGTGTGAAAGTTATGGTCATTTCTACGTTCCGGCCAACCTAGGCTTCACTCTAGGACGTTGCTCCAGCAGATCGAATAGTTAGGGCCTGTGAAGTAAACGCCAGAAGCATTAAATACAATAAAGGTGCAACAGTTTTTCCATCGTATAACAGGAATAATTGCAACCAGTGTGAAGGTAATGGTATGTTCTACGTTCCGGGCAACCTAGGCTTCACTCTAGGGCGGTGCTCCACCAGATCAAATAGTTACGGCCTAAGAAGTCAACGCCAGAAGCATAAATTACAATATAAGTACAACAGCTTTTCCATCGTATATAATGTATATTTGCAAACAGTGTGGAAGTAATGGTCACTTCTACGTTCCGGGCAACCTTTGCTTCACTCTAGGGTGTTGCTCCACCAGATGGAATTGCTAGGGACTTAGAATTCAACGCCCGAAGCATAAAATGCAAAATAAATAGAACAGTTTTTCCATTGTATAAAACGAATAACTGCAACCAGTCTGAAAGTACTGGTCATTTCTACGTTCCGGGTAACCTAGGTTTCACACTAGGGCGTTGCTCCACCAGATCGAATAGCTAGGGACTTCGAACTCAACGCCAGAAGGATAAAATACAATATAAGTACAAAAGTTTTTCCATCGTATAAAATGAATAATTGCAGACATTCTGAAAGTAATGGTCATTTCTACGTTCCAGTCAACCCAGGTGTAACGCTAGGGCGTTGCTCCACCACATCTAATAGCTACGGCTTTAGAAGTCGACGCCAGGGGCATAAAATACAATATAAATACAACAGCTTTTCCATCGTATAAAATGAATAATTGCAAACAGTGTGAAAGTAATGGTCATCTCTACGTTCCGGGCAACCTAGGCTTCACTCTATGGCGTTCTTCCACCACATCGAATAGATACGGCCTCAGAAGTCAACGCCTGAAGCATAAAATACAATAAAAATACAATAGCCTTTCCCTCCTATAACAGGAATAATTGCAACCCTTGTGAAAGTGATGGTCATTTCTACGTTCCGGGCAACCTCGGCTTCACTCTAGGGCGCTGCTCCACCAGATCAAACAGTTAGGGCATTAGAAGTCAACGCCCGAAGCAAAAAATACAAAATAAATAGAACAGTTTTTCCATCGTATAAAACGAATAATAGAAACCAGTGTGAAAGTTATGGTCATTTCTACGTTCCGGGCAACCTAGGCTTCACCCCAGGGCGTTGTTCCACCAGATTGAATAGTTAGGGCCTAAGAAGTGAACGCCAGCAGCATAAAATACAATATAAATACAACAGTTCTTCTATCATGTAAAACGAATGATTGCAACCAGTATGAAAGTTATGGTCATTTCTTCGTTCCGAGCAACCTAGGCTTCACTCTATGGCGTTCATCCACCACATCGAATAGCTACGGCCTCAGAAGTCAACGCCCGAAGCATAAAATGCAATAAATGTACAACAGTGTTTCCATCATATAACAGGAACAATTGCAACCAGTTTGAAAGTGATGGCCGATTCTACGTTCCGGGCAACCTAGGCTTCACTCTAGGGCGTTGCTCCACCCAAATCGAATAGTTAGGGCCTTAGAAGTCAACGCCCGAAGCATAAAATACAATATAAGTACAACAGCTTTGCCATCGTATAAAATGAATAATTGCAAACAGTGTGAAGGTAATGTCCTATACTACGTTCCGAGCAACCTAGGCTTCACTCTAGGGCGTTGCTCCACCAGATCGAATAGTTAGGGCCTAAGAAGTGAACGCCAGAAGCATAAAATACGATATAAATACAACAGCTTTTCCATCGTATAAAACGAATAATGGTAACGAGTGTGAAAGTTATGGTCATTTCTACGTTCCGGGCAATCTAGGCTTCAGTCTAGGGCCTTGCTCCACCAGCTCGAATAGTTAGGGCCTTAGAAGTCAACGCCAGAAGCATAAAATACGACAAAGATGCAACAGCTTTTCATCGTATAACAGGAATAACTGCAAACAGTGTGATAGTACTGGTCATTACTACGTTCCGGGTAATCTAGGCTTCACTCTAGGGCGCTGCTCCACCGGATCGAATAGCTAGGGACTTAGAATTCAACGTCAGAAGGATAAAATGCAATATAAGTACAACAGTTTTTCCATCGTATAAAATGAATAATTGCTACCAGTGTGAAAGTTATGGTCATTTCTACGTTCCGGTCAACCTAGGCTTCACACTAGGACGTTGATCCACCAGATCGAATAGTTTGGGCCTATTAAGTCAACGCCAGAAGTATAAAATACAATAAAGGTGCAACAGTTTTTCCATCGTATAGCAGGAATAATTGCAACCAGTGTGAAGGTAATGGTATGTTCTACGTTCCGGGCAACCTAGGCTTCACTCTAGGGCGGTGCTCCACCAGATCAAATAGTTAGGGCCGAAGAAGTCAACGCCAGAAGCATAAATTACAATATGAGTACAACAGCTTTTACATCGTATATAATGTATATTTGCAAACAGTGTGGAAGTAATGGTCACTTCTACGTTCCGGGCAACCTAGGCTTCACTCTAGGGTGTTGCTCCACCAGATGGAATTGCTAGGGACTTAGAATTCAGTGCCAGAAGCATAAAATGCAAAATAAATAGAACAGTTTTTCCATTGTATAAAACGAATAACTGCAACCAGTCTGAAAGTACTGGTCATTTCTACGTTCCGGGTAACCTAGGTTTCACACTAGGGCGTTGCTCCACCAGATCGAATAGCTAGGGACTTCGAACTCAACGCCAGAATGATAAAATACAATATAAGTACAAAAGTTTTTCCATCGTATAAAATGAATAATTGCAGACATTGTGAAAGTAATGGTCATTTCTACGTTCCGGTCAACCCAGGTGTAACTCTAGGGCGTTGCTCCACCACATCTAATAGCTACGGCTTTAAAAGTCGACGCCAGGAGCATAAAATACAATATAAATACAACAGCTTTTCCATCGTATAAAATGAATAATTGCAAACAGTGTGAAAGTAATGGTCATCTCTACGTTCCGGGCAACCTAGGCTGCACTCCAGGGTGTTGCTCCACCAGATGGAATAGCTAGGGCCTTAGAAGTCAACGCCCGAAGCATAAAATGCAAAATAAATATAACAGCTTTTCCATCGTATGAAACGAATAACAGCAACCAGTCTGAAAGTACTGGTCATTTCTACGTTCCGGGTAACCTAGGTTTCACACTAGGGCGTTGCTCCACCAGATCGAATAGCTAGGGACTTAGAATTCAACGCCGGAAGGATAAAATACAATATAAGTACAACAGTTTTTCCATCTTATAAAATGAATAACTGTAACCAGTGTGAAAGTACTGGTCATTTCTACGTTCCGGGCAACCTAGGCTTCAGTCTAGGGCCTTGCACCACCAGCTCGAATAGTTAGGGCCTTAGAAGTCAACGCCAGAAGCATAAAATACGATAAAGATGCAACAGCTTTTCATCGTATAACAGGAATAACTGCAAACAGTGTGATAGTACTGGTCATTACTACGTTCCGGGTAATCTAGGCTTCACTCTAGGTCGCTGCTCCACCGGATCGAATAGCTAGGGACTTAGAATTCAACGCCAGAAGAATAAAATGCAATATAAGTACAACAGTTTTTCCATTGTCTAAAACGGATAACTCCAACCAGTGTGAAAGTACTGGTCATTTCTACGTTCCGGGTAACCTAGGTTTCACTCTAGGGCGTTGCTCCACCACATAGAATAGCTAGGCACTTAGAATTCAACGCCAGAAGGATAAAATACAATATAAGTACAACAGTTTTTCCATCGTATAAAATGAATGATTGCGAACATTGTGAAAGTAATGGTCATTTCTACGTGCCTGGCAACCTACGTGTCACTCTAGGGCGTTGCTGCTCCACATCTGATAGCTACGGCCTTAGAAGTTAACGCCGGAAGCATAAAATACAATATAAATACAACAGCTTTGCCATCTTATAAAATGAATAATTGCAACCAGTGTGAATGTTATGGTCATTTCTACGTTCCGGGAAACCTAGGCTTCAGTCTAGGGCCTTCCTCCACCAGATCGAATAGTTAGGGCCTTAGAAGTCAACGCCAGAACCATAAAATTCCATAAAGATGCAACAGCTTTGCATCGTATAACAGGAATAACCGCAAACAGTGTGATAGTACTGGTCATTACTAAGTTCCGGGTAATCCAGGCTTCACTCTAGGGCGCTGCTCCACCAGATCGAGTAGCTAGGGACTAAGAATACAACGCCAGAAGAATAAAATGCAATATAAGTACAACAGTTTTTCCATCGTATACAATGAGTAATTGCTACCAGTGTGAAAGTTATGGTCATTTCTACGTCACGGGCAACCTAGGCTTCACTGTAGAGTGATGCTCCACCAGATCGAATAGGTAGTGCCTTAGAAGGCAACGCCAGAAGCATAATATACATCATAAATATAACAGTTTTTCGATCGTATAAAACGAATAATAGCAATCAGTGTTAAAGTTGTGGTCATTTCTACGTTCCGGGCTACCTAGGCTGCACTCTAGGGCGTTGCTCCACCAGATCGAACAGGTAGGGCCATAGAAGTCAACGCCAGAAGCATAAAACACAATAAAAATGCAACAGTTTTTCCATCGTATAGCATGAATAATTGCAAACAGTGTGAAAGATACGGTCATTTCTACGTTCCGGGCAACCTAGGCGTCACACTAGGGCGTTGCTCCACCACATCTAATAGCTACGGCCTTACAAGTCAACGCCAGAAGAATAAAATACAACAAAGATGCAACAGCTTTTCCATCGTATAAAACGAATAATTGCAACCAGTGTGAAAGTTATGGTCATTTCTACTTTCCGGGCAACCTAGGCTTCACCCTAGGGCGTTGCTCAAACAGATAGAATAGATAGGACCTTACAGGTCAATGCCCGAAGCATAAAATACAATAAAGATGCAACAGTTTTTCCATCATATAACAGGAATAACAGCAAACAGTGTGAAAGTAGTTGTCATTTCGACGTTCCAGGCAACCTAGGCTTCACTCTAGGGCGTTGTTCCACCAGATCGAATAGTTAGGGCCTAAGAAGTCAACGTCAGAAGATTAAAATACAATAAAGATGCAACAGCTTTTCCATCGTAGAAAACGATTAATGGCAACCAGTGTGAATGTTATGGTCATTTCTACGTTCCGGGAAACCTAGGCTTCAGTCTAGGGCCTTCCTCCACCAGATCGAATAGTTAGGGCCTTAGAAGTCAACGCCAGAACCATAAAATTCCATAAAGATGCAACAGCTTTGCATCGTATAACAGGAATAACCGCAAACAGTGTGATAGTACTGGTCATTACTACGTTCCGGGTAATCTAGGCTTCACTGTAGGGCGTTGCTCCACAAAATCGAATAGTTAGGGCCTTAGAAGTCAACGCCCGAGGCATAAAATACAATATAAGTACAACAGTTTTTCCATCGTATAAAATGTATGATTGCGAACATTGTGAAAGTAATGGTCATTTCTACGTTCCCGGGAACCTAGGCTGCACTCTACGGTGTTGCTCCACCAGATGGAATAGCTAAGGCCTTAGAAGTCAACGCCCGAAGCATAAAATGCAAAATAAATAGGACAGTTTTTCCATTGTATAAAACGAATGATTGCGAACATTGTGAAAGTAATGGTCATTTCTACGTGCCTGGCAACCTACGTGTCACTCTAGGGCGTTGCTGCTCCACATCTGATAGCTACGGCCTTAGAAGTTAACGCCGGAAGCATAAAATACAATATAAATACAACAGCTTTGCCATCTTATAAAATGAATAATTGCAACCAGTGTGAATGTTATGGTCATTTCTACGTTCCGGGAAACCTAGGCTTCAGTCTAGGGCCTTCCTCCACCAGATCGAATAGTTAGGGCCTTAGAAGTCAACGCCAGAACCATAAAATTCCATAAAGATGCAACAGCTTTGCATCGTATAACAGGAATAACCGCAAACAGTGTGATAGTACTGGTCATTACTACGTTCCGGGTAATCTAGGCTTCACTGTAGGACGTTGCTCCACCAAATCGAATAGCTAGGGACTTAGAAGTCAACGCCAGGAGCATAAAATACAATATAAACACAACAGCTTTTCCATCGTATAAAATGAATAATTGCAGACATTGTGAAAGTAATGGTCATTTCTACGTTCCGGGCAAGCAAGGCTCCACTGTAGGGCGTTGCTCCACCCAAATCGAATAGTTAGGGCCTTAGAAGTCAACGCCAGGAGCATAAGATACAATAAAAATACAACAGTCTTTTCATCGTATTACAGGAATAATTGCAATAAGCGTGAAAGTAATGATCATTTCGGCGTTTCGGGCATCCTAGACTTAACTCTGGGGCATTGCGCCTCCAGATCGAATAGTTAGGGCCTAAGAAGTCAATGCCAGAAGCATAAAATACAATATAAATACAACAGCTTTGCCATCGAATAAAATGAATAATTGCAAACAGTGTGAAAGATACGGTCATTTCTACGTTCCGGGCAACCTAGGCGTCACACTAGGGCGTTGCTCCACCACATCTAATAGCTACGGCCTTACAAGTCAACGCCAGAAGAATAAAATACAACAAAGATGCAACAGCTTTTCCATCGTATAAAACGAATAATTGCAACCAGTGTGAAAGTTATGGTCATTTCTACTTTCCGGACAACCTAGGCTTCACCCTAGGGCGTTGCTCCAACAGATGGAATAGATAGGACCTTAGAGGTCAATGCCCGAAGCATAAAATACAATAAAGATGCAACAGTTTTTCCATCATATAACAGGAATAACAGCAAACAGTGTGAAAGTAGTTGTCATTTCGACGTTCCAGGCAACCTAGGCTTCACTCTAGGGCGTTGTTCCACCAGATCGAATAGTTAGGTCCTTAGAAGTCAACGCCAGAAGCATAAAATACGATATAAATACAACAGTTTGTCCATCGTAGAACAGGAATAATTGCAACCAGTGTGAAAGTTATGGTCATTTCTGCGTTCCGGGCAACCTAGACTTCACTCTAGGTCGTCGCTCCACCAGAACAAACAGTTAGGGCCTTAGAAGTCCACACCAGAAGCATAAAATACGATAAAGATGCAACAGTTTTTCCATCGTATAAAATGAATAATTGCAACCAGCGTGATATTTATGGTCATTCCTACATTCCGAGCAACCTAGACTTCACTCTAGAGCGTTGCTCCACCAGATCGAATAGTTAGGTCCTTAGAAGTCAACGCCAGAAGCATAAAATACGATATAAATACAACAGTTTGTCCATCGTAGAACAGGAATAATTGCAACCAGTGTGAAAGTTATGGTCATTTCTGCGTTCCGGGCAACCTAGACTTCACTCTAGGTCGTCGCTCCACCAGAACAAACAGTTAGGGCCTTAGAAGTAAACGCCCGAAGCATAAAATACAAAATAAATGGAACAGTTTTTCCATTGTATAAAACGAATAATTGCTACCAGTGTGAAAGTTATGGTCATTTCTATGTTCCGGGCAACCTAGGCTTCACCCTAGGGCGGTGCTCCACCAGATCGAATAGTTAGGGCCTAA